>NW_028261384.1:35174502-35475335 GCF_051295495.1 Thamnophis sirtalis | reverse complement strand
ATAATTGTGACATACTCGGAATAATGAAGCCACGATAAACTACTTTAAATATTTTTCAAATTAAAAAAATTTAATTTGAATTTAATTTAGAAATTTGGCTATTTGTAAAAGAGATCTGCTTTCCATTTGGAACTGCGAAAAAGAATTGCAGGTTAATTAATAACATGATTTAATTGCTACTTGTAAAGCAGAAAAAAGTAAAATTCTATGTATACAAACAAAAAAAGAACAGGATAGCTCTGCTTACATCGAAATAAAATAAATAAAATCAGTTTTATGTATAAATGATACAGAAATTTTATGGGTATTTCTATGCAAACATTTCTCAAATGTGAGGGGACAGGGGACTGCTTTATGGCACACTTCCTTCCCTTGCTCAGCTGCCAGGATGCCTCCAGAACAAGCAAGGTATTAGGAGGGACCTCCCCTCCAGAGAACTTTTGCCGGGAGAGAGGATGCGGACTGGTTTGAATACAGGCAGTTTAGTGGCCAGTGCCTCCTTCACTCATTTGGGCAGGCAGCGAAAGAAAGGAGGCATGCGATAGCTGAGGGCGAAGGTGCTCCCCTCTGCCCTTGGTGCCAGGGATGCTTTATCGCGCATCTCCTAGCTTTCTCCACCTGCCCCAATGAGCAAAGGAAGTGCTGGCCCCAAACAGCCCGCGTTCAAACAAGCCTGCTTCCTCTCTCCTAGCATGGGTTCTCTGGAGGTGGAGGCAAGGTCCCACCCAAAATCGGCTTCTTTTCTTCCTGCAGCATCAATCCGTAGGAGGATGGCATGGACCATTTGGCGGTAACAAGAAAATGGGGGCTTTTTTGCCAGCCTCCCAGCTGACAAAACAGAAATTTTCAAGTCAGCGGGTGAACACAATCCTGGGTAGTCAGTTCTGGCTCTCCCTTCGCCAAGCATGTCCTGTTGCTGCTGATGCTACTTTTGGTGAAGCCAATGGCAAGAAGTGGCTGCCAGCAATGTTCTCAGCAATGGCAAGAGCCCTGCCGCCACAGCAGATAGCTGAGCTATTGCTCAGTTGCTGTTCTGGGGTGCCATCAGGACAAGAGTGGTCTTGGGAGGGATCTTCCCTCCTTCTCCAGAGAGCCCATGCTGGGAGAGAGGAAGCAGGCTGGTTTTAATGTGGGCGAGCAGGTGGTTTAGTGGCCAGTTCGGGCACTCGTTCGGGCAGGCAGAGAAAGAAAGGAGGCACATGATAAAGCACCCTCGCCACCAAGGGCGAAGGGGAGCGTTTTTGCCCTTGGCTATCATGTGCCTCCTTTCCTTCTCTGCCTGCCTGAACAAGTGAAGGAGGCACTGGCCAGTAAACCGCATGTTCACCCACATTCAAAACAGTCTCTCTCCCAACATGGGCTCTCTGAAGGGGGAGGGAAGGTCCCTCCCAAGACCTCGTTTGTCCTGGCAGCAGCCCAGGACAGCAGCTGAGCAATAGCAACTGAGTGAGGGAAGGAAGAATTCTGGGAGTTGAAGTCCACAAGTTTTCAAGCTGTCAAGTTTGAACCTCATGAGGGTTTTTTTTCTAAAGGGTTAGGGGTACAAGGGCCTTGTAACTTGATAGCTTTAAGACTTGCACATTTCAAATGGCAGAGTTCCTGCGCCATCATGACTGGAGTAGGAATTCTGGGAGTTGAAGTCCACAGTCTTAATGTTGTCAAGTTTGAAGATGCCTGGGTTTTTTTCTAAAGGGTTAGGGGTGCAAGGGTCTTGTAACTTGACAGCTTTAAGACTTGCGTGCTTCAAATGCCAGAGTTTCTGAGCCAACATTTTGGTTGCTAAGCAAGGGCATTGCTAAGTGAGTTTCACCACATTTTACAAGTTGGCCATGCCCACCTGGTCACGTGACCACCAGGTCACACCCATGAAACAGGCCACGCCCACATAATAGGTAGTAAAAAGTTTGAACCTCACCACTGGTGCATGTGCTTGCCCACTGCTCACATGAACCATCTCCTCTCCCCCTCCCATTGTCCGCAAAGCCAGAAAGTTGGGAACCGCTGGTTCCCAATAAATCTAATACAAGCTGATACAATAAAACAATGCTCACCCTCCACCCTCAGTCTTTAACGACTATTGCACACTTCATGAAGCATATGATCAACTACTTTGATAAATGGTCCAATGGTCTTCAGGATAAAATAAAGTCTGCAGTTGCTAATTATTGGTAATACTGTAACTATAGTACTTTCAGCCACTATTTCACTATTCTCAAAAAGTTTGCATAGCAGCATGGCACATTTGTGATATTTGTTAAATTTTACATACTTCTAAAAGATGGGATTAGAGCTATAGTCAAATCAGAGAACTTCAAATTCATTACTCAAAGAGCAGAAATGAAAATGCAGATTACTTTATCCCATCTGGTGCTTTTTTACATGACTATTCCTTCTCTCTTTCTCTTTTTTTCTCTCTCTCTCTCTGCAGGTTTGACATGTGCCTCTTAAATCTCAAGTCACCCTGCATGGATCATTTATCATCTTATCTGCAAGTTGAAAAGGGAATGTACTGTTTAACTTTTATTATTCGGTGAAGGATATAAGGAAGTTATTTTATACTTGAAATAATGCCAGCAGGAAAGGGGGAAGAAAATGGCAGTAAATTTAGTTAAAAGATAAGTGTTTATTTCCAAGATTTAATGAGATACATCTATCCCATAGTTTTCAACATGCAGTTATCTAGGCAAATTAGAATCCTGAGTAAGAGGAACAAAAACTCATAACTTTCTTGTTGGCTTCTCTGTAGAGAAATCTGTGCTTTAGAGATTATAATCATCATGTGTTGTATTCGTTCAAGGACTTTATAAAAATAAATTGAATACATTACCTTGGACTCAGTTCTGCCATTTTAATATAATAAATAGCCACAAGTTCTGTGAGAGAGTAAAGGTTTAAAAAAGTCTGCTTGATCATAGGCAATTTTCCATCATAAAAGTTTTGCATCTTGATCAGGAATTCTGGGATTTCTTTTTTTTTAACAACACATTCCACAGCCTAAAAAAGTTTGAAAGTACAGGAAACGTGTGTGTGTGTGTGTGTGTGTGTGTGTGTGTGTGTATGCATATATTACGTTATATTATTCCAAATTATATTATATGGAAAGTACAGCTGCCTGTAAACAAAGCAAATCATCCTCCAAGCAAGTTTTTGTTTTTCTGTTCAATTTGTGAATTTACTGACACCAAATCCCCTGTCATTTTCATAACTATTTCTCAAAAAACCAAAGCTCGCACAACTTGAGTTGTTTTTGTCTCCTTTGAAACAAACTGGACAGAGACAGCTATACTTTTATCACTATGCATGGATCCAAATTTTGCCTTCTCTTCGGCCACTGTTGGTGTGATACTGAAGTATGGGGGTTCAAGTAACAGTTCTGAATGTTTCTTTCCCAGGTTTCAAACTGTTCCTTAAGAGCAATATAGCATTGTTGTATTAAGATTTCCACAGCTGATTCTTTCAACAGAATTCTACACTATCATCATATAAAGTTGTCTCTTATACACTATGACAAATAAACCTTGTCTCTGGTTGCCCAAAGTCATATCCATATGGTTTCTTATTAAATATGATTGCTTCTCCTAGGCAACTCAAGAATGTAGCCTGTTCAGGCCTCTACATTTCCTTGAAGAAGGAGAATGAAATAAAATCTGTTTATTGTATAAATATACAAACATTTACTATGCAAATTTTGAATAAAAACATTTCTTTCCTGATCCTATTTTATACTGAGTTGTCCAATTACTGATATATTCTTTGGTGTCTCATAGGATAATTTCATTTCAATTTGCTCATTCATTCACTCATTCAAACTATATCAGGTCACTTTTTAATACCCATTCCTTTCTGGTGTTTGTTTCACTTTCTTCAGCCTGCAGCTCACTACTGATCTATATAAATCAGGAATGTCTATCCCATTGTGGGCTGTATCAGGATTTTGTTTACCCATGGGGCTGGGTGGGATGGCATGGCATGGTCATCGTGGCCAACTGGTTGGGCATGGCCGGGTTGGGAGGCCCGGGGCAGCACAGGCTTGTCTCTCGCCATTTCCAGGACAACCCTGTGAGACAATTCTATCATGGGCCACATCCTGCCTAGGGGCTGCATTTTTGATACTTCTGACATAAATCAAGGATGAGAGGATAAGAGTTTTAATCAAAGTTCCTTTCTAACCTTGACAAGATGCTTATACCATCTCACACATAAAAAATCATTCATGAGATTTGGAACTATGGCCTGAGACAGGCTAGATAAATTATCCAACTAACAGGCATTTTGTAAAGCAAATGAATATGATACCTTTAGGAGTTCACGGGGTTCACTTCCTTCATCCACAACAATCAATTGTGCTCTCCCATTCCGTTCATTGTCTCTAATGCCCACAGCAACCTGAGTAGCTTTCAAGCGCTCATATTTATTGCAGGTAGAGCCACACCACTGGTAAATATGCTACAACAAAACAAACACAATTTCAGTTAACAGAATTTACTTAGGAAAGCATGAATGTGAAGTAGGAAAACTGTAGGATGCTTGAGGACTTTCCTTCATTTGATGTACAATCAGTGAGGAGGTACTGAGAGACAGCCACCATCCAGTAAGCTCTGGGATCAACAGGGACTTGAACATGAGCCCCCAATCCAAGCAAATACCCTGAACATGTATTTTACTGACAAAATTATTTTTAGAATTCCAGGTGCTTGTCTTTCTTTGCAAAATGCAGAAGTTAAACATTTCCTCTCTTTTTGTTTTGTCTTAGAATATAGAAGCATAGTTGAGAAAACTGTGAAACCCCCTTTGTACTTCACAGGAATTTATATGTTGTTCTTTAATATTAATATGGATTACATTTATGAAAGTTTTTTTTCTTCTGAAAAGTTCTAGGCCAGTCTTTTCAAGCTTAGTGCCTCCAGATTTGCTTTCCATATTTTATGGCTATAAATTCTGGAATTGTAGTTCCAGAATAGAGATGATACAATCCAGTAGGTTAACCTTAATATTCTGGAGCTTCTATATTTCCACAAGGAAAGTTCTATTTTCATAATATGAAGCAGAGTTGCACATGTTTTTTCTCTATGCATATACATTCCAGATACATAAATCACAAGTTCTGAACAAAATTTATTCTCAAAGGATTCTTTCTGCCATTAACATCTAGCTAATGAAAAAAATGAGATGAAAAACACTGAAAATTAGTATAAGCTATCTCATATTAGAAATTGATTCTGTTCTTGCTGACAAACACATTTTAAGCAGTGTTACTTTGAGATACCCATCTTGACTGAGTGGTGAACTCAGAAGACTTAAAACAAGGATTTTAAAAGCGAACTCAGAACTCGTACTCCTCCAATAAAAGTCATATAAAGAAAATGAGATGCATTTTCATTCTCCATGATTCAGCCACCCAAGTACAAAAATTGCCAGCTCTGGGGCTATGGCTGATCCATTGGTCCAAACACAGCCTAAAAAAGTTTCCTCTTACTTCCAAAAATAGAGCAAAAGGAAAATGTGATAATCTGTTAATACTGGGTGTTATTTAGCAATAAATAGTACTAACAGTTAAGCAAATAGCATGTTCTTATTTACGAACACTAGGGTACATTTGCTCAGAAAAAGTTACAGAACTAATTTTGTTTTTGATATCAATGGAGCATTTGAATTTCCATCAATTTCTATTGCACATAATACATTCCAAAACAGGAACAAAAATTAAAATCATACTGTACTATGAATTTACAAATACATTCAATGGTATAAAAGCATATAACAGAAAATTAACGTCAAAATTTTGTTTAGAAAATATTTAATATTTGTTCTAGATAAATATTGCATGAATGATTGCTTGGCATGTAATTCTATTCAATTAACATTTAGTTTTAGCTGAAGTTAAATTGATTTAAATACAGGTAATATCATCACCATTTATGTAGCAATTTCTGTCTGTGCTTGATTAAAAATTGTAATTCGGCAGCAACCTGTGTCAGGTGTATGTCTGTGTCATGCACACACACATACACACATGCGCTTGAGGTTCACTGCATAATATTAGGTAGATTTTTCTAAATAGAACAGATAGATTTAGAAAGAACTCTCTGCTTATAGTGAACACATTACAAATACAAATACAAAGTGTTTAATTTTTCTTTTCATTTTAGCAGTGTCCTTTTTGTAAAAGAAAACAGTACATAATGATAAAAGGAGTGAGAAGGACAATATCGGTTCTTTCAATTTTCCTATGGTAAAAGTAAAGAGAGTTAAAGCAAAAGAAGGTAAGACAAGGTCCTGAAGTATATTTTTAGAACATCAGAAGTAAAACAATCATTGCTACACTTATATGAAAAGAACTAGTTTCAAGGTTTCCATTAATAGCTTCTGCTTTTCCCCACACAGAACTCTGGAGAAACATCCTGTTCAGACTGGGATTTTCCACTGTTAACAAATTGAGACATTATTTCCATGACAGCCTGGATCAAAAACTTTTAATATAGGGTCCATGTAGCTCCTTGAAAATTGGTGTATGTGTTGTTTGCCAGTTAGTATAAAAATAAAAAGGATAAGGAAGGCAAAAAAGATATTCTTCTTTTCTACAGCAAGTAGAAAAGGGAAGAAAGCAAGGTCCCAATAGCAAAATTCTTTCCTTGTCATAACACTGACCAGCAGCGCCTGGCAATTGGTCTTGGCCCATTTAATTTCCACACTTATTACTACAGGCTGTTTCTAATGAATAATAAACTTCTGTCTTCCCAAATCTCTATGAATGAAAACTGTATTACTATATTCTTGCCACTAGGAAAACTTTGTGTCTATAAAAGCCATGTTTTATATTTCCATGTTTCTCTTTGTCTACCTGCCAGAGAAATGACCACAATCTTCTAAATGACATGAATCATAAAACCATAAAGCTGGAATGACTTTAGGCATCACCTCATCCAGCCTCTTGCAGAGAATAGGATGCATTACATCATTGTTGACAAATGACCATCTGGCTTCTATTTGAAGAACCCTGAAGAAGAAGAACTTACAACTTCACGTGGTTCTTTATCTGAAAACTCATAGCTTATCTCCTTTCAATAATCTACCACTGATTAAACATACTGTATGCATTCATTTAACATTTCCTCAAAAGTTTGGTTTCCACTCCATAGTTTCTTGGTAGCCATCATTGAAATGTGCTCCAATTTGTCAGAGTAATCTATGAATGTGGGGCATAGAAAAGTGGGCTCTAATCTAAGGTGACCAGATTTTCAGATTGGTAAAGAGGGCACCATTGACCGGGGGGGGGGGGGGGGGGGCTTGATTAAAAATTTTATATTTTGTCAAAAGGTCACACAAGGTGATTATGTGACCCCAGGACACTGAAACCATCATAAATACGAATCTGTTGCCAAACATCAAAATTTTGATCACGTGACCATGAGGATGCTGCAATGGTCACTAAGTGTGAAAATGGTCACTAAGTGTGAAAATGGTCACTAAGTGTGAAAATGGTCATCAGTAACTTTTTTCAATGCCATTGTAACTTTGGTCACTAAATGAACTGTTTGAAAGCTAAAGCTAGCTTGCATTATAATGCCTTATGCTAGCTTACATTTTCAAGAGAGAGAAGCTAAACTCCTTATTAGAATTGAAATAGAAATGGATAGAGTAGAGTAGAGTAGAGTAGAATAGAATAGAATAGAATAGAATAGAATAGAATAGTTTATTAGCCAAGTGTGATTGGACACACAAGGAATTTGTCTTTGGTGAATATGCTCTCAGTGTACATGAAGAAAAATAAAATAGAATACATTCATCAAGAATCAGAAGCTACAACACTTAGTGATAGTCTCTCTCTCTCTCTCTCTCTCTCACACACACACACACACACACACACACACTCCTCCTCTGGATTCACTGGGCCATTTATAAATTCCCCCTCCTATGCAAACACTCCTTCAGCCTCTTTCTCCCCTCTTTCTGGATTCGCTCCAAAGTTTTTAAAGTTACCTCTTCTGTATAGAGACCAGGTTATCAGCCACGTGAGACATATGCTGTGTTTCTATGGCACAGTAATCCCCTCCCCAAACAACACACAATGCCAATTTAGAAGCCCCGAGCAGCTGAGGCGAAGCAGCAGTCCGGGGCGGGGGCGGGGGAGGGGCAGAGCTTGGACAGCCTCGGAGACAGCTTGGCAGCTCCGAGAGAGAGAGAGAGAGAGAGAGAGAAAGAGGGAGGGGAGGGGCTGCTCAAAGCAACAGAAGAAGAAAAAATCCGTGAGGGAAGCCCGCGGTCTCCACATGAAGTAAAGTGTTCTCCTTCCTCAGCCATTGGCAACAGCTCCCAAGGACGCGTGGGCGGGAATGCACTCGGCTTGAAGAATATACGCTCCCAGTTGCTAGGAGAGCCTCAAGGCGGCTGGAGGCTTTTTCATATCTTAAAAAAAATCAGGACTTTTTTTAAAAGCCCAGGATGCGGGACAAATTGTTCAAAAGAGGGACTGTCCCACTGAAATCGGGATGTTTGGTCACATTACTCTAATCAGGATAGAATAGAGTGGAACAATTACTTTTCATACCCTGAACTCTATACTCCTACAGTATTAATGAATCCTAATATCTAATTTACCTTTTTATCAGCTGCTTCACATTTCAGATTCTTATTTAACTTGTAATCTAAAAGGCCTACTCAAGACCATAATATGGACAGGTATATTTGTAATTCATTCTCGTCCCATTGCTTTTGAGCATTTCACATCTGCAATTTCTGTTTCCTTTTGCAGTAAAATCGTATCAATAGTATTTTTCATAATTCTGTCTATGACCCTTGGCCCACATTCCATGAAAATTTCTATCTATGAATCATACCTCCTGACCACATATAGTGGGAAGAAACTAAATGGAGGATATATCAAATTTGACTCTTGTCTTGTGAGAATAGAATTGTTTCAGTTCTTCAGTAGCATTTCTACTTTCTATTGCGAAATGAAACAAAACAAAACATACCCAGAGGGAAATATGTACATATGCACCCATTTTTAAAGATAAAGTTATAGATTACTTAAATAAAATGTAGATTTTATTTGACAAATTTAGGATTTCTAAGAAACATGATTTCCTGCAAATTTTCTTTTTGTAACCTGTACAAGCTATAACTATAAATTAATAGTAGTAAACCTCCTCTGATGCTTAATATTGAGTCTTAAATCATATAAATTTCAGAAAACCTTTTCTCAACCTAGTGCTTTCAGTAAGGGGGAATTATTAAAGTTATTAACCAACACATTTGGCAAAGCATTCAGATCAGAGTACGGCTAGACAAGACATTCTGGTTTGAATTTATACATTATATGATATTTGCAGGACTCTCTCCTGTTTGTTTTGAAAACATAAGATTTGTGACAACTTACCGTTCCAAGATCTACGATGAAGCAGTCTCCTTTGTTGAAACTCTGCCAGCTAAGGGGGACTTCTGTAGCTCTAACTACTCTCCGGCCCTTGATATGTAGGAGTCTCTGAGCACTTAGGTCATTTGTAATTACATGCTTAAAACCAGAAGCAATGCCACCTGCCTGGAACAACAAGCACATCAAAGAACCTAGGCTTTAGAAGCATATATTAGAGATCATAACAAAACACATTTCCAGAAAACTTAAATTTGGATACTATGCATGCACTATATGCTTGAAGCTTCCATTACATACAGGCAAACCATAAAACTTATTTGCTTTAGTTTTCCCACATTCAGGTGTAATCAGCAGTAACAACTCCATCTAAGTGACTTCAGCAGAAATGAGAGATAAACGAGAATCACTTCATATCAAAGACAGATATGTCTTTTGGTACTTTTGGCAGAAAGAAGCTATAATAAACAGGGCTATACAATGCAAACAGAGAGGGAATGCTAGAAGCAGCTTCCCATTTTTTTCTAGTTTGGGGGGCTTTTAAAATATTATCTTAACATTTTAAAAACATTTAAGGCTTGATTAATTCCACTATTATTCATTTGACATCAGTGAAATTCTGCAGTCCAGTTGCTTAGGTTTCCGAACTCTCTGAAAAATTAATTAGAGAACAATACAGCAATTTTAATGACTTTTCTTGTTTCTTGCTTTTTCTTTTTTCTATTTTTAATCTTATGTTACTCTGATTTTTAAATCTGAAAAAAATATATCAGTAACACTTATAGGAAAAAAGAAGTCCTATCATTTTCTTCATTAACAATCATCCTTGATAGCCAGGAAACTATAGTTCATGAAACAACTTCCTAGTACACTGAAGAAGGTACACTAATCTAAGAGTTCATCGACTGAATTATCTCACTGAGTTCATAATATAATTCTTTAGCTAAAGAGGCTTGGTAGTAATTATGCATATTATTTAAAATGGATAGGAGGGTTGCGACCTCCTTTGATTTCACATTTAATATTACACTGATTCTTTAATGTAAATAATTCTTGAAAAAGACTCTTATTGTCATGCTATACCTTATATTTAATGCCTCCTTTGAAGTATCCAACGAATTGTGTGGACTCGTAGCCTTGGATTTCTCGGTGCTGCACAGGTTTCCCTCCAAGATAATCATCCAGCTGAACAGTAAAGATGGCTGCTGCAGTGCTTTCGTCCTGAGTACATTCTTTACCTATGAGGAAGTATAGTATGGTTCTACTTAAAGAAATAGTTGATGACAATTTTTTTGCCTTCTCCTCAGTTACAGATGTATTCTCAATTATCTAAAAGTAATCTTTGACTTACAACTGAAATTGAGCTGGAATTACAGTCATAAATCATTACAATGGTAAATTGAGGAATCATTTATCAGACCCAGCTTTTCAGCATTTTTTTATGATGGTCATTAAGCAAATCCATTTTATCCAGTGGGTCTTCCAATGGTAGGATATCAGCAAAAAAAAAAAGTCAAAAAATGTGCCCATACGATGACAGAATACCCATAAAAGTGAGTTGGTTTCCAAGCAGCCAAAATATAATCACATAACCATGGGAGCCTGGGTCATTGTAAGGCTGAAATCAGGTTGTAAGTAACTTTTGGAGAGTCCATTGAAAATTTGAACAGTTACTAAGCATCTGTTCGTAAGTATAGGGAGGTCTACCTATAATCCCAATGCTTTGTATTTTCCTTCTATTTATTTCTTAAATAATTAAATCTGTGTACTTTCATTGTTTAGTTACGTAGTTTCCGCCCTTTGGCTTTGCAAATTACTTCTGTTGGGGTTGCTCATCTCCAAAAATTGTTTTAGTTCTGTGTATCCAAACATAGCTGAAGGTTTGTCTTCACAGCAAATATATCACTAATACCATCTTTCAGGTTAGGATCAGAAAATTTCACTTTTTTAAAAACTAAGCTCATTTTTTTAATGGGAACTACCAAAAAGCACTTAGCAAAACTGAAGAATCAGGACATCAGGAAGAATCAGGACATCAGGAAATGAATTTCTTTTCTTCCAAGCTTGGTCTTGTTTCAATGACTTCCACTGCCTTTTTCAATGACTTCCACTGTCCTTTTTGACACCATCCAAGCTAAGTGGGATGTTTCAGGAAAGTGTAATCTTTTAATGGCTATCTTTTAATAACTTATAAAATGATAAAACTCCTTCAGAAAAATTTATATTATTCATTATAGCAAAATACTGTAACTAGTTCCATTTCTCCTAAATACATAGCAACAGCACTTAGACTTATATATAGCTTCACGGTGCTTTTTACAGCCCTAAGTGGTTTACAGAATCAGCATATTGCTCACACCAATCTGGGTCCTCATTTTATCGACCTCAAAGGATGGAAGGCTAAGTCAACCTTGAGCCTGGTGAGAATTGAATGGTCAAATTGCAGGCAGCCAGCAGGAGGCAGAAGTAGTCTGCAGTACTGCACTCTAACCACTGAGCCACCACAGCTCTTGTAGAAATCAAGAGTCTCCTTTTCTCAATGAACCATATGGAAAATTGGTTATTTGATATGTTAACAGAATGATGAATAAATATGAGAGACTACCTCACTTTACAAATTAGATATAACTCATACCATCATACCACATGATAAGGGCACTATCTGAATTGGCAAATTAATGTTTGCAATAAGAAATCAGTTTTTAGTGAAATTGTCAGTCATATGTTCACTTTGGTTAGGCACAACATTGTCAATACATAATTATTTTTGTTTTATTTTGTGAGGCTGCTATACAAACTTATTCAACAAACAGCTAAAAAGAAATGAATTCTGGAACAGATACGTTGCTTTAAAATTATAGCTTGATTTCATTTCCAAACTAACAATAAATAATCTATCATTTGATATAATGGTAACAGAGTTGCATATCTCCCCCATTTGAAGCCTATTTTATGGAATAATAATTTGTTGATAAATCATTTATCAGTAGCAAATTTCTGCTCGTCTTCCAAACTAGGAGTACAAATTTTCATTTAGCTTTATCTCTGTACTATCTCTGTAACTGAAATGTCCAAATTCTGTTTTCTCAGAGACTATTTTCCTTTGAAAATGAAGTTGAATTCTATCCACTGAATTGAACACCATTTTTTTATGAAACTTGTACTCCCATGTGAATGTAAGATTATCCAGCCAAATTTAATTTAAAGCATGTCTAGAGGTTTCACCTCTACCTCAGAAGCATTAACAAAATAGTTTCATATATTTAAGCACAAATCATTTTCCATCAGATGCAGAAAACACTGATATTGAATGTTGGGGAAAAAGTTGGTTTTTTTTTTTAGATAAATCAAGAACAAAGAAACATACATTTATATTGCATAACACTGTAACTATAGCTGAATATTTAAAAGAAGCATGTTAAGCAAGTGAAGACTTTTTTCTTTCACATGTGAACATATGAAAAATTACACAAAATTGAGCCAGAAAAACGCTGTGTCATAAGCTGCTTAAATATCTCAGCTACAAATTACAGAGGATACTTACATACCATTGTACTGTATTTAAAATAGCAGAACCTCATAGTAAAAATGTGGAATTCCTCAGTTCGCCAGTATTCTCAGTTCCTTTCTAGTTTATTTTCATGTTCTGATTTGGATAAGGGAATCCTGAGAAATGGGCTGACATTTTTCCCCTCTGTCCTTACATCATTTCTTCACCCAGAAATAATTATTTCTACTAAGCATAATCCAAATTACACAGATGAACCAACACTCTTGTCTGAAGAATTGGAAAGTGTGTGTGTGTGTGTGCGTGTGCGTGCATGCGCGCATGCATGTATGTGTAATACAAGCGAAGGTTTTTATTGAATTGACTGGACAAAGGTGAGATGCAGTTGATAAACAAGATATATATATATATATATATATATATATATATATATATATATATATATATATACATATACATATACATATACATATACATATACATATACATATACATATACATATACATATACATATACATATACATATACATATACATATACATACATACATACATACATACATACATACATACATACATACATACATACATATATATATATATATATATATATATATATATATATATAAGCAATATATAAGTGTAAATGCTATTGCTATACATAATTGCCCAGCACTACAGAAATCCAGTAAGAAAGTGACATCTATTACACCAGATAGCTCCTGGTGGTACCATAAAAATATAATGGCTTTATTTTAACAAGACATTTTTTTCTGCATTTCTTACAGTATAAGAGATGAAATTGACTTCACCCTCCTGGAATTTGTCTTTCAAAATACCCTGAATTATTTATTTCACACATTTGACATAAATGCATCACAAAGTAATGTCGAATATGTTACTGAAATAATTTGACAATGACAATAAATTAAACAGCATAAATTAAAAAGATAAAATTAAAAAGCATTGAACCATTCATTCAACATTCAATAAGTCTTTAAAAAGTGCATAAAATATGTTCAATACCTTGAAACCTTCACCTTCTAGAATTTGATTCAACTAACTGGAGCAAATTGCCATTACAGTTTACCTCATGTCCTTAATATCATTATGGAAATCATATTATTTGCACCAGTTATGACAAATTAAATAATTTGCATCAGTATGCAAATCACATAAACTGCTGCAAATGATGAAATTTTCATCAATTGAATAATGAAGTTATAATGTAAATCAAGTAAATTGTGATGTACTCTGCAATTTATAAATAGTTTCTCATGCCAACTTGTCCACTTAATCTGGAGATGCTCTATCTTGCTAACTGGTCTCCCTTAAGTAGAAACCTCACCATTTCCAGGTCACAGTATGATTGCTGGTGCTATTACAGAGAAGATCCTACAAATAACTTACCTGCTGACACTGATAATCTTGATTAATGCAGCAGGACTGCTGAGAACAGAACAGATGACCTATCAGTTATCCTGCTCCCAAATTGACTGTAGATTTACATGGAAAAAGCAAAATGTGGAATCTGATCATTAGCTAATTGGCAGCAAATGCAGCTGCTTTAGCAGAAATGAAATCTTGTCAATGCCAGGTACCTTATCCAGAAATCTGGCTGCATTATGGGAATATCACTATACATTTGTAGACATTATTTCATATATCAATAGAACCACCATTATTGAACATGTGCCTTATACAGAGTACAAAATACTTGTATTTTTATCCCAGGCGTCTACAATCTAGTCCAAACTTTCTCATCTTGGCATGTTGCAACAGAACTCCCAGAACTCACAGCCAACAATTTTGTTATGAATTATAAAAGCCACAGTTGAAACACATCTGGAGAATTCTAAACTGGGAAAGGCTGAACTAGAGTACAAGACTCCCTTCTTTTTGTAACATTTTAATGTAACTTTTGTTCTCCAGAATCAACTTTGCTATGCATGCCTATGCCACTAAACTAAACTGTAGCAACAGCCTTTGCTATACATACTGCAAGGAAAAGCTGAGTGAAGTTGGGTAACATTTGGATAGCAAACTTTAAATGTGTTGCAGCCATACAACATCTGGCGAGCAACAAGGAGAAATAATTTGTGAGCTAAGTATTTTCTACAGAAAGACTTATTTATGCATTCCTAAATTGGCTGCTAAGTTCACTTTGAGCTCTTTGTGCTCTGTTCAGCTAAAAGCTGAGATATTTCATTTTTTCCCTCTAAATCCACTGGGAACAATAGCTGCTTTTCCAGCAAATATGTTCCTCCTAACTGAGAGCAACTTCAATTATCAAAGATAGTCAGTTTTCTTCAAGCATGTTCCTGTTACTGCAGCACTTTTCAGATATCTTGGACTATTATTAACCCCTCCTAAGTAGTGGGTACTTTTAGTTCTGTTGGATACTATTAAACTCAGTTCCTCTTCCAATATATGTTGGACTATTATGCTTAACTTCTCCTTCCAGCCCTATATCTCTGCAATGAGAGCTACCCTGCTCATCCCTAGACTACACCAGAGTTGATCGAATGTGTTAGCAATTGTAGTTTGATCCCTCTGGAAGCTCTAGTTTCAAAAAAGCTTATTTAAGTTTTAATATGGTTTTAGATATGCTTTGTTTTTCGCTCCATTAATTGCCCCATCCCAACAAGTGACCCAGCGCCCTACCTAGCCAATAGTGCAGATTGTAGAAGGTGGCGTTGCTCTTCTTGACGGTGTGCAACACCAGGTAGGCGTCGCCGACGTAGAAATCGCCGTGCAAAGGTTCGGGCACCGGCACCAGGTCCATCTTCTCTATACGCCAGATTTGCAGCCCGACCTTCTGGCCTGCCCGGGCAAACTCTTTGTGATAAAGCTCCGGAGGTGCCATCTCGTTGCGTCTTCTGCTTCAAGCTGTCAAACTAAGTTGACCAACCAAAGTCCTCACTTCAGTCGGGTGCACGTCTCAGCTGCTGAGTTTCATCTGCGAAACGCAAAGCAACTCTCTCCGCTTTATAAACTTTAGTCTGCCCGGGCCCTCCAGCGCCCCGGGAGGGGGAGCGGTCCCGATAGGCGTGTCTTATTTACACTTTCTTACCAGCTCTCCAGCTCAGAAGACCGACGCCTCGCTAAGCTCGGAAGCGCACCTGGGCTGGCTTGGCAGGAGAGCCGCCTCTTGCCTCGACGTTCCACTGGGAACAGGGAAGTCCACTGACCGCGCCTCCGAACGGTTGAAAGACGACTTGTCTCGGGGAACAGCGAGTTCGTTCAGGAAGAGCCAGCAGGAAACCTCGGGGCGGCCAAAGGGCTGCGAAACTTGCTTTTCTTCCAGCAACCTGGTTTTCTCTTTATGTTCATTTATAGCGCAAAGATCCAGTCAACGCCTTTTTCAAACAAATCGATAAAAATAAAGCCAGTTACCCCCTTTTTTTATGTTTACCCCTTTCAGGGAGGACATTCTTTGAACGAATGAACGTACGGCAGGATTGCTTTCAGAATCTCCGGTCATCCTGACATACATTTCATTTGAACTTCTGAATGTGAGAGATGTAATGTGTTGGGTGGAAAAAGATTTGCAAGACAACTCTGTAAATGTTCTGCAAATGTCCATAGCTAAGTCGTACATGGGATGGTATGGAGGGAGGGGGAGCTACATTGGTCATATGAATCCAGCCCTTACAATAAGCAACCTGCAATTAGTGACTTATATAGCAAGGCTGATGATTATTTAAGAATATGGTTTCATAAACACTATGTGAATGCAGCTTCACATATACCATTCTCTCCTGAATAAATTCATTGAGCTGGTAGAATGCAGAACCAGCTTAGGGAACTATGCTAACTAAAATTGGAACAAAAATATTCGTGATTTAATAGAGAGGTTGCAATGAAATAGAATTAGGAGCCAAATGCTCACTTTATGAAGCAGACAGGCAATGCAGAAGAAATATTGGGAAGAAAGCAGGAGTGGAAATTAATTCCAGCCAGGTTTTGCTGCATTGTATAGATAACATAACTCTAGGTAAGTGTTTCTCAACTTTGGCAAGTTCAAAATGAGTTGACTTCAACTTCCAGAATTTCTTCATCTTAGCAATTTAAAGCAAGAGATTTACCAGAAACTCACAATACATCTGGTGTCACCTGTCCTTACTATTGTTATTTCAACACAGTGAAGGTTGGGTAATTTGAGATGATTTTATGAGTCATTACAGTCTGGTGGAGAAAAAACGTTGGGTACAGTGGTCACTGTAAGAAGACTATCTCTGGATTCATAATATGGATTGTTTGATTTTGGTTGAATATGATATGTGAAGTTTGGTATTTGGCTGTAATTTAGAAATTAGCATGAACTATGTACCCAGCCAATTGTATCTTATTAAAAACAACAACAATCATCATGATTAAGCACTTCTGTCTTAGTACAATATGCATATTATAAACATAAGAAGAAGGGCAAAAATCTAATAAGCAGTTATATGCAATTGGAACAACTATGGAAATATTAGACCAGAGAAAGACTCAGTAGATTCAGAAAATTAACATATTGATTTTGGCATACATGCATGGAAAAAAGTTCATTATGACAGAAATAACTATAACATTGCTTCTCTTTAGGCTGTTACAGGACTTGTCTTTAAGATGTCATGGGAAGTGCTTTATTTTTAAGAATTTATTTTCTGCCTAAATAGATAAATTAGACTTTATGTTTATATTTCTGAAACAGATACAGTAAAAATCTTTTTTCTGGTCAAACAAATTTATTTTTGCATACAAGTAATGCTTTTATAAAAACAAATAACAACTGTGCAATTTTCAGATAGAGACTTAAGCTCTCTGAGCATCTTATTTACCCCAATAAATCTTTGTTATCTAGATAAATGTCCAAAATGTACTGAAAATATAAGATCAGATGACTACTGACTACTAAGAATCAAATGGAATTCTTCAATTGATAAAGTCCCTCCCACCCCATGTTCTATTGTGTCTAATTATCAGAGACTACCTGCCAAGCCCCTCCTGTTTTCTTGGCAATGTTTTTGAAAAGTGATTTGCCATTGCATCCTTCCTAGGACTGTGAGAAAATGATTGGTCCAAAGTCACCCATGTGGCTTTGTGCCTAAGTCAGGACCAGAACTCATAATGTACTATTTTTTAGCCTGTTGTTTTAACCACTATCTTTTGTTTGACAAAATCGTGTCAAATCAAATCTTTATAAAAAGCATCTGCAGATTAAATTTACATAGGCAAAAATGGCAGCAAATAATGTTAGTATGGAGTTTATTTACAACCTAACAATTTTTCACATCCTAACATCTCCCCTATAGAATAATCTTCCCATCCCCACCCTTTTCCCAAAGATTTGATGGCCTCAACTCCTTGTTAGGCTAATATTGGAGGCCATCTTTTTAGATATTAGGACCAGGATGTTAATACACTTGCTAAGGGGGAATAGAGTACATACTGATGTGCTATGACTGTGCTTTGCTCTTAGTTGATTTGTTATGATCATTGCTGGAATCTGTGATTTGGGCCTGCCACACTTTCTCTTATTTCATTATGCTGTTTCATTAGTATAGTTGATGGGAAGGGGGAATAGACAGGAGTAGGATTGTGGAATGTATTGTTATCATTCATTTCTAGAAGACCAAGGTCATCTTTTGTCTCTGCACTTTTACACCTGACCGGAAGCAGCTGGGTGTGGATGCCAGCATGGAAGAAAAAGATTGGACCATGCGATGGATTGTGGGTGTGGGGACAAGATCGTGAACTTTTAACTGGGTGGAATTCTGATGTCATTTCCAGAATTGGGATTCCATAACACAGATGTGCTAAGATGTTTGCTTTATTAAATTGGAACTTTAAGGATCATTTTGCCTTGGATTTAATTCTACATGATACTTGGAAGGCTGACATTATCCCAATTCTCTCTTCAAAATAAATCACCAGCACCCTCTCCCTCTTGGGGAGGCTGGGGAGGGTTGCTGTTTTCCTAATGCTGAGCCACCTGGTCAGCGTAAAATATCCGCAAACAATTATGAGCAAGCCTTTTGAGATAAGAAGCTGAGATGAGACGCTTCTCTAAAAATCTTCACAGACGAAGGATTTTCTCTTTTAAAATTTATTGCCGCTGGCAAGAAGCCCAGCCTTTGGGGGATAGAGAAGGGGAATGAAGAAGCTTATTCTCAATGCGATTAAAAGATGGCCAGATGATCTGATGAATGGAGATCCCAGCTATCCTCATGCAATCATATTTGATGGACTTCCCGGACCATTCCGGACAACTAGCAATAGAAATAGCAGTTAGACTTATATACCGCTTCATAGGGCTTTCAGCCCTCTCTAAGCGGTTTACAGAGTCAGCATATCGCCCCCAACAATCTGAGTCCTCATTTTACCCACCTCGGAAGGATGGAAGGCTGAGTCAACCCTGAGCCAGTGAGATTTGAACAGCCGAACTGCAGCTAACAGTCAGCTGAAGTAGCCTGCAGTGCTGCACTCTAACCACTGTGCCACATCAGCTCTATAAACTAAACGTGAGTGCATACTATCCCTTCTTCCCCCCAGCCAAGGCTTGGAAAAAACCCTGGAGTGGAGATTTTGACTCCTTCCAAATGGGGTTAATTGAAATGAACCAATGCCCTGCAACTGAGTTGAAGATAGAATCCCTATCAAGATGGGATTTTCAACCCAGCCAGCAAGAAGGGATTTGGCCAGCATCTTTCACTTGCCAGCCACAAGAAATTGGGCTGCAGCTAGTGGATGAAGCACCAGTAAATTGGGCTTTCTTCCCAGAGTATGGATGATTAAGATTCTAGTGGGCACTTCCTGGGCCATCAACATGGGAAAGTCCTCCAAGCCAGCAGAGGGGCCCTTGGCACATAAACCCCCCTAACCAGCCATCATTGGGTGAATTGCAACCTGTGAATCAGCACCCTCAGGATGAGTCTTAATCCCAGGTCATGGATGGAAGGGATTCCAATTGGTACCTGCCCTTCCTCAGCAGATGGCACCATGGCAGACAACTGGGCAGAGGCCAACCGAGGGATTGACCTCCCCACTGGTTCCAGTCTCTCCTGCAATGCCACAACAGGTTCTTACCCAATCTTCCTACATAGAAAAGTTCTCAACAATGGAAGAAGGGATTACCATGAGGCAAGCTACAGAATGGATGGTGGAAAAATGTAATGAGGCAGTTCCTAAGTTTAGAGATGTAACTAGGTTCCTTTCCTCGTGGGGGCCAATAAAATGCCACCTTTGCTGTCAACTTGGCTACAAAATGTCAGAGTGTTTGGCTCCAGCCCCATTGCCACAAACGTGCACACCTACCGCCGTGGCGGAAAAGAGAAGGCAAAAAATGCATCACAAAAGAGTCATTTGGGCCAACAACTTCTAGAAGAGGATCCCCAATTTAAGGTGATGAAGAGTCCTACCAAGGGGGAGGCCTCAGAGGAGGGAAAGGGCAACCAACCTCTGGAAGAGGATCCCCAACTTAAGGTGACGAAGAGTCCTACCAAGGGGGAGGCCTCGGAGGAGGAAAAAAGCAAACATAGTCTGGAAGAGGATCCCCAATTTAAGGCGACAAAGAGTCCTACCAAGGGGGAGGCCTTGGAGGAGGAAAATGCTGAAGATGACCCAATGGTGAATGCACCCATCCACCCCTTCACCTTCCAAGTCAACCTCCAAGTGCAGAGACGGGGTTGGAGGGGGGAGTTGAAGCAGTTGTGAGCACCAGTTGTGTTCGATGCTTAATTAGCACATCGATTGTCAAGCAACTAGGCATAAGCACAAGACCTCTAGCCTGTCCCATTCGGGTTGAGCAGGTAGATGGAATGCTAATTGGAGGGACCCAAACCACACTAGTAAGTGACCTGGTGAAGTTACAAGTGGGCTTGACAAGTGGAAGCCCACAATAAAGTGGGAAGACGGTGGTAGGAAATTGATGATGGTGGTTGAGCCGCTACCACTGGTGGAGGAAAAGGGCCAGCCAGGGATGATTGAATCCAAGAGCCCAGAACTTGCAGCAGAGACAAAAACCCCAGCTGTCCAACAAGAACCCAAAAACTTGTTGGGAGATGTTTTGTCGAGAAAGGCGCAGCATGATAGTAATGGAATCCAGGATAAGCTGATGACAGCTATGAAATTGGCACTCCCAACAGATCAGTGGCTCAAGAACAACCAGGAAATCCTAACAATGGAAAATGGATTAGCCTGGAAGGGGTCCAAACTGTACGTCCCCATGGGATTGAGGCTGGAAGGTCTACAGCGAAGCCATGAGGCGGAACTAGGAGGCCACTTTGGATTCCTAAAAATGCTCCACTTTGCCAAGTGTCAATTTTGGTGGCCAAAGATGGAATCAGAGGTGGAAGATTACTTTAAAAGCTGTGCTACTTGCGCAATGATGAAATCACTCCTGGAGAAGTCTCCTGGACTGCTACAAGAGTGGCCAGCCCTAACAGACCATGGGAAGAGGTCACAATGGACTTTATTGTGTGACTCCCAGACAGCAGTGAAAACAGAGTAATCTGGACAGTTATGGACTTGGTTTCCAAGCAGGCGCACTTCATCGCTTGCTCAGAGTTGCCATCCGCAAAGAAATTAGTGAAAATGTTTGTGAAACACATTTATCGCCTGCACGGATTGCCCAAGAGGATCATTTCAGACCGCAGAGTCCAGTTCACAGCAAAGTTCTGGAGAGAGGTCCTGAGATCCATTGGGTCCACACAAGAACTGAGCTCAGAGGTTCATCCCAGCATGAACTGCGCAGCAGAGAGAGGCAATGCAGTAGTGGAACAATACATCCTATGTTTTGTGGACTATCAGCAAGACAACTAGTCAGACTTGCTACCCTTCACCGAAGTGGCGTATAACAATGCGGTCATCTTTTGTCTCTGCACTTTTACACCTGACCGGAAGCAACTGGGTGTGGATGCCAGTGTGGAAGAAGAAGATTGGACCATGTGATGGATTGTGGGTGTGGGGACAAGATCATAAACTTTTAACTGGGTGGAATTCTGATGTCATTTCCAGAATTGGGATTCCATAACACAAATGTGCTAAGATGTCTGCTTTATTAAATTGGAACTTTAAGGATCATTTTGCCTTGGACTCTGATTTAATTCTATATGATACTTGGAATGCTGACATTTGTTTTTATTGTTGTAGACTGCCTAAAGTAGCATTCAGTGAGTTGGGCAACTACATGCAACATTAAATAAATAGAAATAAATAAGCATTACTTTAGCTGGAAATCTTTAAGGTCATTATTAGATCTAATATAGGTTACATTTCTGGTCTAACATTATTTTAAATATTCATGTATTTATTTATTTTATTATATTTATGTACCACCCATTTCTTCTGGCTGTGTGATAAATTCCATTAATTCTGTTCAAAGGAAGTGTTTTCTCTCCCTCCTTCCCTCTCTCTCCCTCCCTCCCTCTCCCTCTCTCTCTGTTTCTTTCTCTTTCTCTCTCTGTTTCTCTCTATGTGTTTCTCTCTGTCCCTCCCCACATTTCTTGCAGTTTAAGGAAACAGCATTACTATTTTTCAACAGAAAAAAGGGGTAAAGACAGGAAATCATAGAGCGGAACTACAACCCACAGCCCTTTAGATAGCGTGAGATCTTATGTGAAGTTAAAATTTCTAAAACAGTTCCCACAGTGTGAAGAAATAATATGGTCAGATATGGTTTGTAGACAGTTATGCTTTTGTGCTAGTTCTACGGTGTCTCAGAATGCAGCTCTGAAAGAAATACCTGGCCCACATATGTAAAAAGGTGGCTGAATATAATCTAAACACTTTTTACAAGAAAGAAACTGATTGGAAATTGAAAATCAAATTAGATTTAGACTTAGAATAATTTTATTGGCACTTTAAATGTACACTAATTGGCACACATTAAAATGAAGTTTCATTGCATACAGGTCTCAAAGAGCCACCATCTCTAATATGGTATACTGCATAAACATGACTAAATAAATAAATAATGAAAAATATGCATATACCCACATACCCGCATATATTATATGACACAGAGAAACAACACAATCTAGTTCAGATGTATAAATGGCGAAAAAATGAATCTTGTGAGTTTACCAGATGGATGGCATAGGGTACAAAGCTGTTACAGAATCAAATAGTCCTAGCGAGAAATACTTCAAAACCTACTCCCAGAGGGGAGCAAAGTAACACTGCAAAGTGGATGTGTGGGGTCTCTAACAATGCTTTGAGCACTAAGTACATAACTATAAGTGCTATCCTGAATAACAGGAAACGAACTTCCAATCAACTCCTAGCTGTCCTTACCTCTTTCTGTATGGACTTTCTATCTGAGACACTGCTACCACCAAACCAGTGATGCAGTTTGTTAAAACACTCTCAATTGTGCCTCTTATGCTCAGGACAGAAGGAGGAAGATATGCTCTCCTTAGACAAATTAGACAAATATTGTATTTTATCAATCTTCTTGCTCTCTTAGTTCTGCATGTATATTGCAGGAATAAATGAAAATATTTTCTCTGTTATAATCATTATCAGAGTGTCTTGTCTTGGAACAGCACATCTTCTGAAGATCTGGATGTCTCTGATTATTTTGGCTTTTTGTAAGGCACCAAAGATCTGACTGATCCCCAATGTTTGAGGCCGGAAGGTTAAATGAGCTGATCTCTGGTTTGGCTGATCTCTGGTTTCACTCCTTAGATTAGAACTGAAATGTTTTTAGATTCAGATTTTCATGTTTATCCGGTTGGTTTGGGTTACTGTAGTATTTATGCTATGTTATGTTTCATACTTAATCCTTGTTTGCTGCCTAGAGTTACTGTAACTGACTCTTAAATAAATATCCAGATTATTCAGGAGATACTAATCTTCTGTCAGCCTCTGCTTTGCTGCTGCTTCGGCTGCCATTGAAATGGGGAGGGGGGGCATGGTATTTGGGAGGGGATTACTAATTGTGCTGGAGGAAGATTCTGGAGTTTCTGCTGCCTGTCTTACTGCACATGCGCAGGAGGTTCCCACCAAGGCCAACGGCACCGACATTCCATCTTGGTGATGCCTTTCGAAGTTATCTCGCACCTGACACTTGAAAGAATTATGATTGGACTGTAACTGGGATGCCAAGGGGTGGGGACTGGGTTATTCTATATATCATTTGCTTTCGCGCCAGGGGTGGGTTTCGACCGGTTTGCACCGGTCCCTGCGATCCGGTTGGTCACCGAACCTGGAAGTAAGTAAATTCCAGGAACGGCGAAGCCCCCCCCCCACCGCGCCCGCGCGCGCCCGCACTCCCGCGCCCGCTCCTTACCCGGTTTTTACAAATTCTGCGCTTCTACGCATGCGCAGAATGCATACAGCGCCTGCGCAATCCTCCAGGAGCAGCTGGAGCATTGCGCAGATGCTAGTACGCATGCGTGCGGCGCGTGCGTGAGGACGCCGTGTGCGTGTGCGAGGACGCCGTGTGCGTGCGCGAGGATGCCGCGTGCGTGCGCGAGGACGCCGCCGGCCTCGTTCCAACCGAACCGGTTGGAATGGGGCGAGAAACCCACCCCTGTTTCGCGCCTAAATAATCAGTCTTCGCTTTGCTACGCTTCTGATCATTTATAATTAGTAAAAGTACACTTGATTTCTATCAATGGAGTCTCGTGGGTTTTCTTTCCTAATTACCTAATGGAGGAATGCTGACATCTTCCTTAAACCTTTGTGGTTATTAGAGATTTTTTTAAAAAGTAATTCACCTTTTTAGTACTATTTCTTTTTTCTTTCAACTTACAATTAGTAAATTATTTTGAAATATTGGAAAGATATTAGATAAATATTTTGGATTTACAGGCCATATCTTGCAACTTCATACAGTCTTTTCTATATATCTAAATTTCTTCAGAATGAATGTTTGAAATGCAAATTTCTATCAAGTGAAAAATAAAGCTCTGTATCCATTCTATATATCCACACATTGTACAAGAGAGAGATTATTTGGTCTAATGATTAAGGCACCATTGGACTTTAAAATGGAGACCAGTGACGTGCGGTGAAGGATACCGTTGGTGAGGCAAGAGTGGTGAGTCCCTCCCCAGCCAGCCAGCCACCCACCCCCACCCGACCTGCTCCCTGCCTGGCCGGCCAGCCGGCACAAAGACAAACCGCTCTTCTCCTCCCAGCCAGCCAGCCACCCCACCTGCTCCCAAGAATGTCAGCGGGGATGGAGGAGGCGGGGGGTGAGGCGGCAGAGCACGGCAGCGGCTGCCGCCTCACCCCCCGCCTCCTCTGTCCCCTCTGACATTCTTGGGAGCAGGTCGGGTGGCTGGCTGGCTGGGAGGAGAAGAGCGGTTTGTCTTTGTGCCGGCTGGTCGGCCAGGCAGGGAGCAGGTCGGGTGGGGGTGGCTGGCTGGCTGGCTGGGAGGAGAAGAGCGGTGAGTCTTTGTGCCGGCCAGCCAGCCAGCCAAGCAGGGAGCAGGTCGGGTGGGGGTGAGTGCTGGCTGGCTGGGGAGGGACTCACCGCTCTTCTCCCAGCCAGCCAGCCAGCCACCCCCACCCGACAAGGGCTCACCGCTCTTCTCCTCCTCCTCCTCGTCCTCCCCGCTCAGTGCTGGGCTGGCTGCTGAAGAAATGGCGGCTAGTGGTCAAAGAAAAACCTCTCCAGAATCACCCTTGCACTTGCGCAGTCGCTCAAGTGCAAGACATGATTCGCTGCTCCCAGATCAGGAGGCGGGAGAATCAGTGCCTCTTTTGCATATTAAATCTTTTGCTTTTTAACTCCGCCTTAACTTTTAAAAGGTGAAAAATTCCTTAAGCAAAAGAGGCGCCGAGTTCTCTCGCCTCCTCCTAGTTAACACTGAGAGCAGACACCAAGCCACTGTGACTTGAAATCTGGTAGCAACTATCCTGGCTTTAATTCATTAAAAAAATATATTTAAAACTCTTCCTTTCTCTCAGGAGACTGGGGAGGCTCCGCCTCCCTTGCCTCTAGTGACTGCACGTCCCTGATGGAGACTATAAGTTAAACTTCAACTTTAGTCATGAAAACTATCGAATGAGTTTGGGCTAGTCTTTCTCAACTCAACCCACCTCACAGGGTTGCTGTTGTGGAGAAAATAGGAGGAGGGGAGGAAGATATGTTAGACATTTTCACCACCCTGACATGGTGATGGTGGTTGGATAATTGTAAAAATAATAAAGATGGGATCCAATTAGTGGCAATGCAAATCTCAATCACTATATCCATATATATATATATATATATATATATATATATATATATATATATATATATATATATATATATATATATATATATATATATATATATATATATATATATATATATATATATATATATATATATATATATATATATATATATATATATGGGATGTAGAATTTCAAAGGATTTTTTTTTCTTTTTCGACTGTCAGAAATTTGCATTGCCAGTAATTGAGAGATATTTTTAGGTCTTGAGGAGAAACTACATTTTAATTAGGCCATCTATCTCTGATTGCACCACTGACATTCCATACGTTTCCTACTTTCTTACTTAGCATTTGAACAAGTTCTTACTAGAAGTACTCCTTAGGGAGAACATTGTCTTATCTCAGCCACCTTTGCAAGTACTTTTCACCTAAATACCCACCACAGTTTTTAAAGGTCTTTACATTCAAACTAATACATAACTTTATGAATCTGAAAAATTACTTAAAGTATTCAAATTGGTGGTGTTTGATAATTTAAAGTTATCTTCTTCCAAAGAATTCTGGCCAGCTATAAATGATTCTAGCTAGGAATTCTGGGATTTGTGGTGTTAACACAATGGGGGAGTGAGTTGTTAGAATTTTCTCTTTGCAATTCATCGTACCACCTACACGGCAAATTGGAGATTGCTCCCAAAATTTGAACTATACGTTAAGCTGTAAGAAAAAACTCTCATCATATTGTACTTTTTTATTATTTGAGAAAATCGACACTGATCTACCAACACATGGTCACAGCACTATATTGATTATATAAGGTGGCACTCTAGTCTCTTGACAACCTATTTCTTTCTAACTCTAATCAACCCCACAGTCAAGGACTGGGTGACTTTGGGCCAGTCATTCTCTCTTAAAAGGTAAAGGTTCCCCTCACACATATGTGCTAGCCATTCCCAACTCTAGGGTGTTGTGCTCATCTCTGTTTCAAAGCCAAAGTTCGTTATTTTTCTATTTGCGTTTTTTGCGTGCTTTTGAGCTACTATGTTGGCAGAAGTTGGGAAAAGGAAAGGGAGCTCATTCTGTTATGCTGCTCTAGGGATTCAAACTGCCGAACTTTCTGATCAACAAGCTCAGCGTCTTAGCCCAGTGATGGCCCACCTTTTTTGGCTCGCATGCCATAAGGGGGGGAGTGCACGGGGGTCATGCACAGGTGTGCCACACCCATAATGCAACACGCAATCCCCCCAGTGCACATGCACATGAGAGGTGCCCCCCCATTTTTTGCATGCTTTTTTCGCTCTGCCCAGGCTCCAGAGGCTTAATAGGAGCCTGGGGAGAGCAAAAACAGCCTCCCCCGCCCCCAGAAGCCCTCTGGAAGCTTCGGGGACCTTCAGGAGGCTTCCCTGAAGCCTCCAGAAGACTAAAAATGGCCCTATGAGCAAACCAGAAGTCAGCTATCAGGACAACGCCTCACGTGCCATGACAAATGGCTCCACATGCCACCTGTGAGAATAGAGAAGAAGTTGGAAAATCTAGAGCATCTAACAGTAAAATAGGATGAAGAAGTTGGAGATGTTTATCAAGTGGAAAAAGTGGAGGTTAGAGTTAGGGATAGAATCAATATCATGGGAAGTGTTAATACCTCTTTATAGTGCCTTAGTAAGGCCACACTTGGAATACTGCATTCAGTTTTGGTCACCACAATGTAGAAAAGCTGTGGAGACTCTAGAAAGAGTGCAGAGAAGAGCAACAAAGATGATTAGGGGACGGGAGACTAAAACATATGAAGAATGGTTGCAGGAACTGGGTATGTCTAGTTTAATAGAAAGAAGGACTAGGGGAGACATGATAGCAGTGTTCCAATATCTCAGGAGTTGCCACAAAGAAGAGGGAGTCAAACTATTCTCCAAGGCACCTGAGATCTTAACATTGTTTGGAATTTACAGTTGGTAAACTCTGTCCTGTTATCTGTTACAACAGTAATAACCTTGGCTTTTATCTTTCTTTCTGCAAATCTGAGCCAATTAAAGAAATGCTGAAATGTTTCTGTTTTGTACAGAAACCGTATTGGGAACAATGATCCATGATACTCAAAACATAACAAGCACCTCTCAAACTGGGTTTCAAAGGTCCTATTATATCAACAAAAACACCTCCAGAGCAGTGACATGCAGGCAGCAGAGGCAGGGCCTCACCAATGTCATCATGAAAAGAAAAAAATGTAAAAAGAAAAAGGCTGAGGTAGTTGCTGCCAGTGTCACAGTGGATGTTATGTAGATGAGGCACTTGGTTCTCTCGTCTCATCCTGTAGAGGCTGTTTTTTTAGAGGCTTTTTTAAACAGTTAAGCAGAGTCATCCATTGGGGACTCTGGCAGCAGCTAACCCAGCCTGACCTCAGCAGCTCTTGCCTTTTTCCTTTTACGTTTTTACATTTTCATCATGGCAGACAAGAGCAGAGTTGAAATCCTCTGTGAAACAGCTGGAAAAGGTATGTGGGCCGGAGGGAGGGGGAGGAATTCAAAATTAATGTAATTTGTAAGTAATTTTATTATTTTAAGTAATTGTGTGTGTGTGTGTTTTACCCGCCTCTGCTGGCACGCGGGCTGGCACTTTTTTTATGTCGGACATAGCGGCAGGGCTTTTGGACATAGCAGGATGTCTCTATGTCGGACACAGTGGCAGGGCTTTAGTTAGTTAGTTAGTTAGTTAGTTAGTTAGTTAGTTAGTTAGTTAGTTAGTTAGTTTATTAGACTTTTATGCCGCCCTATTCCCAGGGGGACTCAGGGCGGCTAACAAACTAAAGGGGATGGGGGTAATACAAAAAAGACAAACAAGACAAAAAGCAACTCCACAACTCCACTGCTCCGAGAGGAATACGAAGTCGATCGTGTGACCCACTGAGTGAGTCAGGCCCCGAATTATTTGGGTCAAGCCCATGGCCATCATGGAAGCCATGAACTCCTGCGCTCCATCAGAGTGCTCGCCAAGCGAAGGCAAATTGAAATCCCCCAGCACCATAAGCCTGGGGAACTCAACTGCCAGCTCGGCTACTGACTCGAGGAGCGAGGGGAGAGCTGTTGTAACGCTGTTGGGAGGCAGGTATGTTAACAACAAGCCCACTTGACCCACAAGGTCCAACTTCATCAGTAAGGACTCACACCTGACAAGCTCCGGAGCAGGGATCCTACGAGGAACTAGAGACTCTCGGATAACAATGGCCACTCCCCCACCCCTTCTTTGGGGTCGCGGCTGATGAAGCACCTGAAAACCCTCTGGGCACATCTCAGTGAGGGGGACTCCTCCCTCCGGGCCCAGCCAGGTTTCAGTAATACATGCCAGGTCTGCCCTCTCGTCTAAAATTAGGTCCCGGACGAGGGGAGCTTTGTGAACCACAGACCTGGCATTTAGCGACAGCAGCCTGAGACCAGGGTCCTGACTACTCACACCATCTGGCCTTGGAGTGGAACTAATAGGGCCGGAAGGAGGGATCTCTGTGACGTAGCAAACACTCCTTCCCCGGTAATGGCCAGCCCTAAAGTCCCCGCCATATCTGCCCCTCCCTGTTATGACCATAATGTTCCGGCCCACTCCCATGCCCATGGTCCCTCCACCCTCCCCCATGGCCACCGTGTTCCCCAGCAGGCCCTTCAAATCAGACATCCAAGGATGGGATTAGGCCTAGGCCCCCCTGACACTTCTGCAAAGCACTCAGTGCAGGAGATACCCGGCTGTGGTCCCAGCCTTCTCAGACATACCCAACCATACAATCAAACAATCCCCACAAACAATTTAAAACAAATAACAATATAATAAATAAAAATGGGTACATTCACTCAACCACAATCATACCACAACACTCCCCATACAGATTAAAAAATTTAAAAACTGTGCAGCAGTGCCGAATATAGTTTGTTCAGAATTGTCCTGGAATGGGGGAGGGAGTTAATGTCACAGTCCTCTTCCCCGAGGGGCACAGGGTCCAAAAGGATGAGAAAAACAGAATATTAACAGCAACTGGAGGGGGAAGTCCACAGAGACGGGGCTTCTTCTTTTCACATGGGGAGGAATTGTCCAGTCCTTACCAACTCAGTGAAGGTCTTCAAAGCGGTGGACAGCCACAGCCTGCAGTGCTCCTGCCTTTCCTCTCTGGGGAGAGAAAACAAAAGGGCCAAAGATCAAAAGAAGCCCCAGGCCCTTTTGTAAGAGTGGTCATGTGGAAGCTCTAGGAACCCTTCCGGCTGGCCTGCCAAGGGACTTGGCCTTCCAGTGGGATTCCCCTGAGATGCCTCCCCTCTGCAAGTGTTTCACCCTCCAAAGTGATACCTACCCTGAAAGGCAGTCACTGCTTCCCTCCTGCACATCCTCTGGGCTCAGAGCAATCCCCATAGGACGGAATTCTTCCAATGGATCCTGCAATAAGAATGCAAATATTCCGTCTCTTGGCATTTTAACCAATGCACAGTCAGGGCTTCTACCACTATCATGGGGAGGAGCTGGTCTGGCCTTACCGACTCTGTGCAGGTCTTCCAAATTGTAGGTAGCTGCGGTGTCCACTTCAAACAGCTCTATCTCTGGGGAGAGACCAAAGTCATTCTTCTGTTAACAGAGGTAGAGATAGAGGGTAGAGATGCCTGCCCTCTGCCAACCTTTCTTCTAACCCTTCTCATTGTGGATTCAGAATTCCTCAGCTGAGAACACTAATTTCAATGAAATGAGAGCTGGCCTGACATCTTCCTTCCTGGGACTCCGGGCAGTGGCAGGACCACCCATCACAACCTACAAGAAACAATTGTTTATTGTAAATTAAAAGTCCTCTGCATGTTTATCTTCCCCGGGAAGAAGGGCTGCATTATAGAGGGCAAGGAGACAGCAGATCATGGGAAATGTGGCTGATAAGAAGAGATTCAAAATGGCTCCTCTTCAGTATTTCCCAGGATCTTCCCTTCTGAGTCATCAAGATCATCCCATGAATCCAAGGACCCCTTCTTCAGATTTCTGGGCTGGCCAGGTTCCCCCCAAGTGGGAATCCCTCCTTTCCCCCACCCGGTTTTGAAGCATGAACTGGCGTTCTTGCAGAAGTGTCCTTACCCCAGGAGAGAAAGATGTGACACCATCAGACACATGATGTGTCTCCCATTCTCCCCGCTGGTCTTTCAGTTCCTGTGCCATCCTGACCAAAAGAAGAAGGTAACATGTCAAAAAACATCCATCTAACATCTCTTTTCTCAGCCCAACCAATCACCCTGCCCATCGTTTTGCCCTGAAGCCCCTTCTGGACAGAAAGACATTTGGGGAGAGGCTCTTACAGACTCTGCAGTCCATGAATGGTGCCCCACCATGCCCAGGATTTAAGGAAAAGGGGGTGGTACCTGTCAGGAGGCACAGGAAGTTCTTCAACGTTGCTCTTCAAACAACAGAAAAGGTGCGAACACCTTTTCCGGATGTTCTGTGAAAAGAAGAGAAATAGCTGTGAAACAGTCAGAAGAGTTAAGAAGCATGACTTTCTCCCCTGCTGCCAGTTTCTTGACAGTGGAGATGGCCACACTTACTCTGAAGAGCCTTCTGAGAGCCATGACCAACTAGTTGCATGTCCTTTCACTGCACGAAGGGAGAATGGGCAGTTGGGCACTGGCTAGTGGCTTTTCAGGGAAACTGACAATCTGGTTCCCTCGGCAACCAAGTAACCAATGGCCATATTCTATACCCACCCAAGGAGGGCAGCTCACCTGGGTCTAGAGTGGCCAGTGGCTGATTCCCTTTGTGGCCTTTTAGCTTGTGTGTTTCAGGTGGGAAGTTGTTGGTTCATGAACAACAGAGAAGCACCATCATTGTGGCACAAAGTACGGAGGGAATCATGGCATCCTAGGGCAGAAGCAACTTTTAGACCGACTCCCTGCCCAAGGAAGGGCTCCTCCTACCATCTCAGGCAAATGATTGCCCAATCTTTTCCTGAAAATTTCAAGAATGGAGCACAAACAAGTCTTGGAAACAAACTGTTCCACTGCTTAACGGTTCTCACTGTGAGGAAAGTCTTCCTTATTTCCAGGGTTGGATCTCTCTCTGATGCGCTACACACACACCACCACCATCCATCCATCCATCCATCGACATATATATAATGTTGAAAGTCAGCTCCATTTTCAAGTCATTAAATGAAGATTCCGTCCCTACCCGGTTACATATTACTCATTTTTATCAAATTTTTAATTAATTTTAATATTGAATCTTTTGATGTTTTTCCTCTTCCTACAGTTTTATATTGCATTTTTATGAATTCATTATTTTTTATCTATTGCTACATTGGAAATCAAAGGAAACTCCCATCTACATTCTATCAAAGCCCCCCCCCCAAATTAAAAAACCTCTTCCTGGCTACCTTCAATTTCTTCATTTCAGCAGTGTCACTACTAGATGGGAGAGGAGTGTCTTTGGTGCAAGGCAGGAATGGGAAATTTGTGCTAGACGTGAAAACTCAACCTGAGGCTATGCTCCTCTGGAAAGTCCCCATACTGACAAAGGCCAGGAGAATCCCAAGGAGTTGGAGGAGCCTTTGGGCTTCAGCAAAATAATTGGTCAAGTAAACTCTTGAATCTATCAGGGCAAAAGAGATTCAGAATTCCTAAAAGAGGGCCTATAGATTGGGGATGCTGGACCACAACAATCTGTCTGTTTCTGGATACATCTATGGCAGTGACATGCGGTGAGGTTTATGGCTGGTGAGGCAAGCGGGCAAAAGCCGCCCTATGTCGGACACAGAGGCAGGGCTTTCGGACGCCCCAGCATTGTGTCCGCCGTAGGGATGGGATGCCTCTATGTCAGACACAGTGGTGGGCCATTCAGGACGTCCACCTCTGTGGCGGACACAGTGCTGGGGCATCCGAAAGCCCTGCCGCTGTGTCCGACAAAGGGCGGCTTTTGCCCGCTTGCCTCACCAGCCATAAACCTCACTGCACGTCACTGCTCCAGAGGTTCCTTTGTTTTAAAACCATTCAGTCTGTTTGCAGGAGTAACTTTGCTCTTCTCCTGATTGCAAACATTGCAGTTTAAATATTTACTGCATGGATTTAGTTTTACTCCTTCTGACAACTTAACAGTTTGTTGCAGCATCTTGAAATTAATGTCCCCATGTGTCTATGTAGTAAATGTATACATTCGCCATGTGGTTTCACATTATCATAAACTGAGTTAGCTATCTGGGCATCAGACATAACGTATAAACCATTTTTTTAATTGGGCCGTAACCCTATTACCTTTTTCAATTATATCGTTATCTCCCCTAAAAGTTACTACATAGCCAATATTAACTAGAGCCCTTACTGATAATAAATTAAATTTCAGTTTAGGTACATATAACATTGGTAATTTCTCCTTTAGGAATGAATATGCATTACCTTCACCAGCCGCCTTCACCTTCCATCCATTTGCCAAACATACATGTTCCTTGCTCCTAGTCATTTTTACAAACCTTTTTCTATCTCTAGCAATGCACTGTGATGCTCCATTATCAATAACCCATGAATCATGGTCTATTGGTGCATTGCTAGACATAGCCAAAGTAGACATAGCTAAGTTGACATTAGCGTTTTTCTTAGCCTTTCTAGCATTCTGTTGTTTTGCTTTTTTACAGAACCTAGCTATATGTCCCTTAGTTCCACAAGAAAAATATTTTCGAACAGTATAGGCAGTAGAATGTGACTCCTCATGTTGTGGTGGTTTCTCTCTCAGTTGTTCCCTCTCCATCCTTCTTCTTGACTCTTCCAACAATTGTGCAGTTATGTCAGTCACTGTTAGTTCATTTCGGGTTAGGACTTCAAGAGAAGATACAAAAAAATCATAACTCTCACCCAGTGAGGAGAGTATGATATAAACTTGATGTAGCTCAGAGAAAATTAGTTCTTTTTCATGTAGCTCCTGAAAAACTCCTTTCATAAAGATTAAGTGAGCTAACATATCTCCACCTTTCAGAAGACGTGCCCTAAACAGTTTGCGTGTAAGATGTATGTGTGTACCTACAGTGTCACACACATAGATAAATCTTCTTCAAATTCTCCCAACATCTTGCAGTATAATTTTCTCCACAAATGTATACTAATTGTTAGACCAATTATACACAATACACATTGTTCCATCGCTGAAAATCTGCTATTTTCTTGGCATCATCATCATTATCTGGATTCCAAGCAGTTACATCCGGTGGATTCTGTATAGCATCCCATAAACCTTCCCTATGCAGGAGTAGACTGCATTTCATAGACCAGGAAACATAATTTGTTCCATCCTACCTGGTTATCATAGATAGGCTTGTTGATGGGTCGCTCGCCATTTTTAAAGATTGGGTGAAAGGAACGCAGGAGCCATGGATCATGAGAGTAATGATGTTTATTAGTACCAGATGACAAGATGACAAGCGATTCAGAAATCCGTTACAACTGTCCGGTATTTATACCCTCAGGTCACCAACTGTCATTAAAACCTCCAATCACAGGCTGTGCTTCGCCCGACCAATTAGAATGCAGCACAGGCTGTTGCTGGGCTATAACAGCCATCTTCTCCAGGATAGTGCAATCACTAAATAAACAACTGTCTGTATGCGGTATTGCATATCAATACCAACTCTTCTTTAGCTATGTCTGATATACTCTGGGCCCATAACCAGTGTTAGGTAAGCTCCCCATTGGGAGAGCAAGTACGTTCAGCAAAGCGATGTGAGAGTTGTGTTGAAGAACACACAAACCAGCATACAGAGACACTGCAGTTTAAATAGGCTTTTACTTTCGTGGAAATAGAGATATCAGAGTCCATTAAACAGTCCAAGTCATACACAGATAAGACAGTTAGTCATCAATGTCTTTCAGTTAAGGGATAATTCAAATAGCATAGTCCAGTATCATATAATCAGTCCGGTACACAAAGTTTGCCAACAGTTGCAAAACTTACAATAGCTCACAGCACTTCCAGATCAGTCCAGCATCTAACGAACAGAGAGAGAACTAACAGTCATTCTGGCTTCCTCTTATGGTCCATTGAGGAAAATAGCAACCAATCACATTTTACAGTATGCTTTGAAGCAACAGGTACAACATTGTTACATGATTTATATATTGCCAACCCAACCATTAGAAATATTCCCAACAATAATAATATATACATATGTATTGTTATGATAAGTAATAATTGGATATGAATATTTGAATAGCACCCTGAAAGGAAGATTAGAAATCTTTTTGGTCATATATAAAAGCTAATAAAAAAGAAGTAAGTTAAGTTTAGTTAATTATTAGGGAGGGAAATGTTACGATACAGGATACAGTCAAATAAAGAAGGGATAATGATAACAACATGTATGTATGTATGTATGTATGTATGTATGTATGTATGTATGTATGTATGTGTACAATGTAAGGAAACTGTAAATTGTAAATAATGATTTAGAAAGGAGGATTAGAAATTTTTGTTACTAAATATTATGGATGTTCAGCTAGAATAGGCCATAAGGATTCAGTGTTATTGGAGGATCTTAGAAGTAGCAAATGAAATGCCAGTATGTGGTTATGTTTTAAATCTTGATATATTTTATGATGAAGGACGTTTAAACAATTGCAGTCAAATGAAAATGGAGGTGTGATGATGGTAATATGTATAAATATCTAAGTTAAATACTTGAGTTAATATGAATTATGCTTGATGACTGTGGAAGAGATGCACGAATGGTTTTTGTAACCAACTGATACACTTTCTACAGTATGTAAAGAAGGAGGATGTTTTGAAAATAAAAAATAAAAAAAATATTTTAAAAAATATTAAATTAAGTGCATATTCTGGCTAAGATTCTACTTTCCCTTTAACTTTATATTTCAATTTGGAAAGGCTTTTAGCTCACAGCTTCACTATTTGTGCCTTTTGCATGCATTTTTCTAAGTGCTTTTTAATTGAATTGCAGGCCAAATGCTCTTCAGTTTAGCCTCAGGAATTCCATTGCAGGCTTCAGAGCACTTTAAAGAGGCGATCGGACCCTATTTATTATGTTAAGTCTTTCTATACTTTGGGAGGTACTACAACTTGAGTTATATATAGGCATGAGGGATAATATGATAGGGGATAAGTCCTTGCCAGCATCTCAGGTCTTCTGCACTCCTAAAAAGTCCTAGTGGACTGGTTTATATATAGTTCATCTATACTTATTATAGATATATTATAGTTAGTTTATGGCTGGTTCTTCCAGTTCTTGGCCTAGGAGACTCAATAGTTACAAGTGTGTTGACAGAAAGTATAGTGTCGAGACTGCAATCTTTGGGTCACTTTGTAAAAAAAAAATTTGGTTACAAAATTTCTGTATTGTATATTTCACCATGTTATCTTGAATTGCAAAGATCCTAAAAAGTCACACTTATCGGCTACATTACTGTAGTTGTAAAAGTATTAGATTAGGACTGGAGAACAGTTTTGGGTAGTTACCATCTATCATCCTAGTATATTTTAAAGAATGGAAAAATTGAGAGTCAGGAAAAAAACAGGGTATACTAAGTTTTGCTCCTGGAGTAGTGGGGATTATAAATATATATACAAATAATAAATACATGTTTCAGGAAATAGGCCAAATCTGAGCAAGAACATGTATTACTAAAATGTTGTTGTGCTCTCCAATTCTGAGAGAACATTGTAATAACATAACCTGATTTTGTATATTTACAATATACAGTATGAGACCACATAAGCTATAGAAAGTTTGTTCCATCCATAATTATCAGAAATCTTTTTGAAATACACCAGAATTTAAGGAACCAGATAGCTCTAAAACATATGAAGAATGGTTGCAGGAATTGGGTATGTCTACTTTAATGAAAAGAAGGACTAGGAGATATGATAGCAGTGTTCCAATATCTCAGGGGCTGCCACAAAGAAGAGGTAGTCAACTTATTCTTCAAAGCACTTGAGAACAAGAAGCAATGGGTGGAAACTAATAAAGGAGAGGAGAAATTTCCTGACAGTTAGAACAATTAATCAGTGGAATAACTTGTCTCCAGAAGTTGTGAATGCTCCAGCATGGAAGTTTTAAAGAAGATGTTGGATAACCATTTATCAAGTGATATAAGGTTTCCTGCTTAAACAGGAGGTTGGATTAGAAGACCTCCAAGGTCCCTTCCAACTCTTTTATTCTAGTCTAAAATATATGAGCAAGCAGTGGTCAGCAGCAGCCAAAAAAGCCAATGCAATCCTAGGTTACATTAGCAGAGGAATATAATTAAGATCACATGTAATATTACTACTGCTTTCTAAACACATGAAGTATTACTTACTGCTTAGAATACTTAGAATACTGCATCCAGTTTTGGTCACTATTTTATAAAAAGATATTCAGACTCTGGAAGAAATGCAGAGAAGAGCAACAAAGATGTTTAGAGGGCTGGGAGCTAGCACATAAGAAGAACTGTTGCAGAAATTATGTCTAATCTAATGGAAGGAAGGACTAGGGGGTGACATGATAACAATATTCTAATACTTGAGGACTTACACAAAGAAGAGAGGGTCAACCTATTTTCCAAAACATCAGAAGCAAGACAAGAAATAATTAATGGAAACTAAGCAAGAAGAGAAGCAACCTAGAAATATGGAGAAATTAACCATTGGAACTGCTTGCCTCCAAAAGTTGTGGGTGCTCAAAGCAGGAACAAGGGTTGAATTAGAAGACCTCCAAAGTCCCTTTCAACTCTGTTATTCTATTCATTTATTTAATATAAAGAATACTGGACAGTCTACCAAACTTAGTGAATATACTATATTTTGAATTGCTCTAAGAGAGAGACTAATGCTGGAACTGGAGAAGGAAAGAAAAGAAAAGGATAGCAAGATGGTAGTTACAGTAGAGATGAATGCATCATTGGGAGACTTCAAAGGACAGATTTGGGACACACAAAGGCCATGGTGAATACCTGTGTGGTCACAAAAAGTCAAAAATGACTTGATGGCAGATAATCAATAGTGCTGTTGACATTAGTCAGGAAATGTAGTGTTATGCAGTTAGCTACAGAAATTAAGTGATAGATTCAAATTTCTTTCAGATCAATGTTTAGTTTTTCTGCTGATTTCAAAGGAATTGGAGGAGCTTTAAGAGTCGGTCAATTAAAATCAGATGGAAGAAAACAATTTGTATTCCAAACTAACTCACATGTCATTTAGAGGAGATCAACTCTACTCTCCTGGAAATAGATAGAAATAAAGTATTTCTACCCAAAACTTCAAGAGGTGAATGAAGTCTTAGGGAGATCCTTGGTAGGAAAAGACTAATACAAAACTGCTAAGCATTTTTCAGGATCAAAGAAAAACTATTTCATATCAAAGCATAGGATAATTCCTGTTCTGCTTATTAATAAGTACGCTTCCTGGAAAACAGAATAAAATGCCCAATCTTTTTCTGGCTTCCCTTTACTCCAGAGACCAAACAGACGTTGCCTTTGTTATTGAGAAAACGTAACAGTCGCAACAGTTTTCATTATTTAAAGAAATACAAAAAGAAAAAAATAAATTCAGATTTCAACAAAGATTATTAATGCAAGTGACATTTCTTCGGACTATTAAATTTGGAGGTATACATCCCCCCAAAGTCTTCCAAATTACTGATATTTAGAGTATTTTCCTCCCAGTTCCATCCATTTCTTTGCGCTGACCTAATGTATTTTTTGAAGTAAGCACTTCAAAATGACCTTCAAGATCTTGGTTCTGGTCCCAAATTCATGGGAAACCTTTGTTTTAAAGATATTGTGATGACTCAGGGCATGCCACAGAGGCAACACAGCCAGCTGGCAGTTCATTGCTTCAAATTTACCCAAATGCTCCCACATTCCTGGCAAGTCCCAGAACAAAGTAATCTTACACACACACACACACACACACACACACACACACACACACACACACACCAGAGGTGGTATTCAGCAGATTCTGATCAATTCTGGAGAACCAATTGAGTAGATCAGAGAACCGGTAAATACCACCTCTGACTGCCCTTGACCTCATCTATTCTCTGCCTCTTGAATCCCAGCTGATTGGGAGGAAATGGGGATTTTGCAGTAATCTCCTAGAGTGGGAGGGGGATAGAGATTTTACAGTATCCTTCTCCTGCTACACCCACCAAGACATGCCAACATCCACAGAACCTGTAATAAAAAAAATTGAATCCCACCACTGACACACACATCTCCAGCAGCCTCTGGCTGCAAGTAGTTCAGCCCACTGCTGTGAGCATAATGGCTGCAAAGCAAGAAATCCTGCAGGACAGGTCAATGAGTCCAAGAAGCAAGAGTGTCAGAGTATGTTCATAGACTGGAATAGGCAACAAGGTCAGCCAATGAATAGAAATGGCAACTGGGTCAGCCAATGGAGACTATTTGGAAACTGTAACAGTATTTGCTGTATGAACAACAAGGAGACAGCATGGAGCCTGGATGTGGCTTAGTATTAAAGCTGAAAACTAGTCTGCTGTCTGAAGGGGAGCGCCCCAATGTGCAAAGAACTCAGCCATGTGAAGGAAGGAGGCACCAATAAAGCAGCCCCTGCTGTCAAGTGCAAAGATGAGCACCCCAACAAGCAATGAATGCCAGCCACCAACCACCCATCCACGTTCAAACCAGCCTGCCTCCTCTCTCCCCGCAAGGGCTCTCTGGAGGGGGAGGGAAGGTCTCTCCCAAGACCGGCTTCTTTCTTTCCCTCCTGCAGCATCAGTCCTTAGTGGGAGGGCATGGACCATTTAGCAGTGGTGGGGAAAGTGAGGCTTCTTTATCAGCCTCCAAGCTAGCAAAACAAATTTTCACCGGTTTGGTGGGCATGACTAAGGGGGGGGGGGGTATGTGACTAAGTGTAGATGTGCGTGAGTGACGTCAGGTTGGCCACACCCTCTCAGTCACATGCCCTCCCACCTACCACACCCACTGAACCAGTAGTAAAAAAAAATTGAAACCCACCCGTGGTAGGGAACTAGAATTAGAATTTTCTAATGCAAGAGTGGGGAATTATGTCCCTTTTTATGGATTTCAATTCTCAGAATTCCTGAGCCAGCCATTGAAGGGACATAGTCCCCACCCCTGTTCTAATATAACAGCAGCTCACTCAGTGTTGTCATTGCAATTTGAGCACAGAGAACCTTGATCACAATATAGTGACTAAGAATGCTGCAATGGCCACAACTTCACAGGTTGTCATCAGTTCTCACATGCCCCTCATAAGTGACATTATAGCTTTGAGCAATCACTTACTGAATAGAACTATCTGTATTTTTGTACACACATTCTTATTTACAATATAATGATTATAATATAATATTATTAATAACAAATATATTTATAATAGTTTACTTCTTCTTTTAAAGTAAATTAATCAAAATGCTGATAGCAGTTTAATTTTATAATTACATTTTATATTTTATTATGTATGTACATGTGTTTTGTTTTTTAATTTAACATTAACTAATAGCATGGGTGCATACATATGAAATAAATTATTCTATACTAGCCAGAATGCCATTGATTCTAAATGTTAAAAAGCAATAGTAATAACATTTAGACAAATATTTTTGGAAATGTTTTCATTCCTTGTATTTCAGCTCCTGTACAGTTTGAGCTATACCTGTGGGCAGCAAGAAGCCTAAAGGTTCTGGCTTTACAATGCTCAGGCCCTTAGCCATTGACCATTCACATCGTCCTAAGGATAGTGATGGGGAATGGAGTGTTTTGGGTAAGTTTTTTTCTTTCTTCCTTCCAGTCAGCTGTTGCTTTTGAATGGGAACAGATATACTTGGTAATTTTTTCTTTATATTTGCTGCTGTTTTCCTTCTGATTTCTTTCTGATTTTTAATTGCCTGGAATGAAAAAAATTGAACAAACACTCACCATGATTCCTAGAAAATGTATCCAAGGATTTGCCATAATCCATTTGCACATTATCCTAGAACATGCATCCTAATCTTGCTATTTCAGACTTCTTTTCCTTCATTCTCTCCTCTCCACCAATTTATATTCTGCCCTTTGTAACCCACAGAAACTTCATTTGTTTCTCCTAGAATGCACCTATTTAATACATTCCTCCTCACCACTTGTCTAACTAATCATCATTTTATATGCTTTTTCTTTTTGGTTGTTGTCTATCATTTGTCTATCATAACAGCATTCTGTGTGCCTTTGGCATTTAGTCATGCCTGCCCCATGACCACGGAGACATCTTCCGACAGTGCTGGTTCTTCAGCTTTGAAACAGAGCTGAGCCCCCTAGAGTCAGGAATGACTAGCATATATGTGTGAGGGGAACCTCTACCTTTTCCTTTTATCATTTAAAAAGAAATCTAACTCTCCAATGACAGCAACACAGATTGCCTGATTGTGCAACTTTTTACCTCATAATAACAGTTAGCATCTTTTAAAAATTCAACAGCTACACAACAAGGCTCAATATTGTTTGATACTTTTCAGGAGTTCAAATAAAAAGCTACTTTTTAAACAAAATATGTATAACACAGCGGTTTTAATGAACCACTGTGTTAGTTCCAGACCAAAACAAATTCCAGCTATGTCCTGAAGAAATACGCTCAGAATATATCGTACAACCTATCATGAAATATAAAAGTAATTGTTTCAAGGAAAAAATATTGTAGTCTATGAAATTCTCAATCACCCAGATCATGGTTGTCCCAAAGGTGTTTTTTCAGAAGAAGATTCTTGGATAAGAAGTGAAAGGTTTCAAGGGAACTCCCCCCCTGAGAAAGTCCCATTGCCTTTTGGAAAAAACAGTTTTGGGACATAAGATTGAAGATATCTCTAAGTTCAAAATCATATTTTACATGTTTATCAATCAAGTGACAGCAAAAGAAAAAGTTAGCTAAGCATTTTTTATATTTATTTAATCTATTCAGAAAGCAAAACTAAAATATTTTGGTAGGCCACTAAAAATTATTAGTGAAAAATCACTTGCCTCTTTCAGCAACAGTTTGCTTAATGTTTCTTCTACACGATCTATAATTGCACAAGGTGCACCCCTATTGTATCTATGCCTCTGAAAATAAAATAATTAAAACATTTTGGAAGAACAATTAAATATTTCTGCAGTCAAAAAAGTATTTTTTTAACTAAATAGGAAGTCACAGCAAAATAATAATGTCAATAATAAAGATTTGAAACATAAATAAAAAAATCCAAATCCAATCCAAACATATGGCTGACTATGCAATGAATCATAACAATAAGGAGACTTCTTATAGAAATAGTTTAAAAGACAAGAGAAAATAAACCTTATGCATTTAGAGTGAATGAGTGTGTGTGAGTGATTACATTAGATTAGAACTGTAGGGGAAAATATTTCCAGAGGTGGTTTCCTACCGGTTCAGACCGGTTTGGCTGAGTAGGTAGTAATTCGGCTGGCCATGCTCCTGAACCAATTATATCGGTGGTGCCGTAGGGGCTGCCATCTTGTTTTTTGCTTCTGTATATGCGCAGAAGCAATTTTTTTTACTACTGTGCATGAACACATAGTGTGCATCAAGCACACGAAAAACACATCCCTGAGTGAATTGGCAGTAACAGAAGCTGGAACTTACCCCTGCATACTTTCTATGATGCAATTTACGCAAAGCAAAAAAGGTGACATTTTCAAAATCAGTTCATTAGCAATAACTACTTTTGAAATTTAGGAAACTCTAGAACTAGATTTTTAATATGTCTTTAGATATTTGCTTTCTTGATTGTTTCCATGGAGGTTAAACTCCAGCAAATAACAATCTTTGCCGAGGCTTTTAAAATTCCAACAACTAATATTTTCTTTTAAAAATGCTCAAAAACTATGGACAAATGCAGAAGTATCACACTGATTTATTTTGCATCTTGGAGCGAAGGGAAGGACGCGACAAGCGGGTATGCAAAACAGCAACCTTTATTGTGAACAGAGTAACTACGATTCAACGTGGCGTGGTTCGCGCCAAACATTTATACCCCCGGGTTTGAACGAGGAGCCAATGGGGCGTCGAGTAGTTCGACCTATCAGGGCGAGGATTGAACCGGCTCCGCCCGGGAACCAATCAGAAAAGGAGTTCTTATTCCCGCGCTTGTATTTCCCGCGCTAGTATTCAACACCCCTCCCCCCCTAGTCAAAGAGTTCCTTAGGAAGGGCAAACATAGTCTTGCAAGTATGTGGGACGGTGACGTTCTCGTCCCGACCTTCGTGGCTCCCCGGCGGTTGTCGTCGGGGGGGAAACCGCCGGCGGAGGTGTGTCCGTGGTGGGGCGGTGAATCTGCGACGCGGTCCCCAGAGGTGGCGCTGGCCCCGGGCCCGGTGCCCGATGTCCGTTTGCCCGGGGTGGCGTCTCCGTGGCAACAGGAGCGTCCGACAGTGGCCCCGTGCAGTCTGGTTGGGGTGTAGGTTCAGAGTCTCGATAAGGGCTTCGAGGAAAAGAGTAGCCGGGTGAGGCGCGTCTGTCCGAAAAGTTCGTATCGGCTTGTCCCCTGTTCCCCGGGGGGAGGCGGTCCGTTGGGGGGAAGGTCCTCGAGGGTGGCTCATGCTGAGAGCGGTTGTCTGAGAGGTTCGGGCCGTCTGTTTCCGCGGGGAGGCGTCGCCTTAACTGGTCCACGTGGCGCCTCCATTGTGTTCCGTCGGCCAAGCCGACCCTGAAGGAACAGGGGCCCGTCAGGGCTGTGATGGTTGCGGGCACCCACCGTGGATCCCCAGAAAAGGAGCGGGCCCATACAGGATCCCCTAACTTAAATGCGTGGGAAGGAAGGGCCCCCAGGTTGCTCGGCAGATCCCCTGCGTAAAGTGGATGGAGCCTGTCTAGGGGGGTTTGCAATCTCCTACCCATCAAGAGCTCCGCGGGACTTTTATTAGTCGTTGGGCAGGGTATGGAGTGCTGGCTCAAGAGGTACGCCGCCACTCTTTCTTGCCAGTCGCCCTGGTCCATGCGGCCCAAGGCTTCTTTGGCTGAGCGAACTGCGCGCTCCGCCCGGCCGTTGCTAGCTGGGTGATACGGGGCTGTGGCTGCGTGTCTGATTCCTTGTTCGGCCAGGAATTCTTGGAACGTGGTGGAGGTAAACTGGGGCCCGTTGTCGGAGACTATCACATCCGGTAACCCATGTGTGGCGAACATCTTACGAAGGGCCCTCACTGTACTCTCTGCTGTGGTGGAGGTCATGATTACCAGCTCCACCCACTTGGAGTAGGCATCGACTACTATCATGAAGTTTCGGCCGTGGAAGGGGCCGGCAAAGTCAATGTGTAAACGGGACCATGGGCCTCTAGGGATTTCCCACTCACGAGGGGCGGCTGTGGGGGGATTCGGCCTAGAGTTTTGGCAGATCCTGCATCGGCCTACGTAGTCTGCAATTTCCGAATCTAGCAAGGGCCACCACACATAGCTACGGGCTAAGGCTTTCATTCGCGCTATGCCTGGGTGGTTTTTGTGGAGTGCGGGCAGGATTCGTGCCCGCAGGGCTGTGGGGATTACTACCCTATCCCCCCAGACAAGACAACCCCCGTGAAGGGCGAGTTCGGCTTGTCGTGTTTTAAATGGTCGGAATTCTTCCGCTACCTTTTCCGCGGGCCAACCCCTCAAAACCCATGAAGCTACTTGGGATAGGACGGGGTCAGCCTTTGTGCAGGCTGCGACGTCCGCGGCAGAGACGGGGAGGTCGGATTCAGCGATGGACAGAATAGAGAGCGCGGGCACGTGGGCTGTGTCTGTCTCTGGCAGAGGGCAACGGCTCAGGGCGTCTGCGTGCCCTAGCTGCTTGCCCGGACGGTATAACAGTGTATACGAATACGCCGTTAGGAACTCCGTCCAGCGTGTCATGCGGGGAGACAAAATGGGGGGGGTTGGCTTGTCGCCTGCCAGTAGCCCCAGGAGGGGCTTGTGATCCGTGACAAGGGTGAAATTCCTACCATAGAGGTAGTCATGGAACCGCTTAATGCCGGACACTGCAGCCAGGGCTTCCTTATCGATTTGGCTGTAGTTCCGCTCCGTGGAGGAGAGTGTCCGGGAATAGAAAGCTATGGGGGCCTCTGAGCCGTTCGGGAGGGCATGGCTCAGGACCGCCCCTATGCCATAGGGAGAGGCGTCGCAAGTCAGAACTAGGGGCATCCTATCGCTATATTGAATTAGGACTGCCGACGAGGTCAAAATGTCTTTTATAGCCGCGAACGCGTGCGCTTCACGGCTACCCCATTGCCAGGCCGCTGACCGGTCAAGCAATCGGTGTAGCGGCTCAGCTAGTGACGCCTTGTGGGGGATAAAAGGGGCGTAGAAGTTTAAAAGCCCCAGGAACGCCTGCAATTCCGCCCTAGAGGTGGGTGCGGGTGCGTTTTTGATGGCGGCGACTTTGGAAGGAGTGGGGTGGATGCCTTGGGCATCAATGAGGAACCCCAAGAATTCTACCTTGGGAACAGCAATTTCGCATTTGCTGCGCTTTAGTTTCAGTCCTGCCTCCCTAAAACGTGTGAGAACCTCCCGCAGTATTTTCAGGAGTTCCGAGTGGCTGGGGGCTGCGACCAGGACGTCGTCGAAGTAGGGAACGACGCCTGGGAGCCCGTGGAGCAACCGCTCCATGAGGCTCTGGAAAATCCCCGGGGCAACCGAAACGCCGAATTGGAGGCGGCGGCAACGGAAGGCCCCACGGTGGGTGACGATGGTCTGGGCTGTAGCCGCATCGTCGTCTACGGGAAGCTGCTGGTAGGCCTGTGCCATATCTAGCTTGGCGAAAATGCGGCCCTGCCCTAAGGAGTGGAGTAGGTGTTGCACTACGGGAACCGGATATGGATTTGCCTGCAGGGCCAAATTGATGGTCGACTTATAGTCGGCACATATTCTCACCGATCCGTCGGGTTTGACCGGGAGGACTATGGGGGTTTCCCAACGGGCGTGATCTACGGGCTCGATTACCCCCTGCTCTATAAGCTTATCAAGTTCAGCGTCTACCTTAGCTCTCAATGCGAAGGGGACCCTGCGTGCTTTCAGCCTAATGGGAGCGACCTGGGGATCGAGGCAGAGGGAAATGGGGGTGCCCTTATAACAGCCTAATTTCCCATCGAACACATCTGCGAACTCATCTAGAACGCTATCTACGGTGAGGGGGACTACCCTGTGCACCCCCTCTATGGTGAGGCCCAAGGCGGAAAACCAATCCAACCCAAGGAGAGCGGGCAGATCGTTCCTGACGATTAGAACTGGGAGTTTCCCCTTAAAATCCCCGTATTCCACCTGGATGTGGAATATTCCTGCCGTGGGAATCCCATTTCCCTGGTAGTCTAGGAGGGAGACCCCGACGGGGCGCAATTTGCTCTGGGGAACCCCGGGACAAAGGCGGGAAAACAAGGCCCAAGATAGGAGAGAACGGGAAGACCCGGAGTCCACCTCCATTCGACAAAGCTGACCTTCGAGTCGGACGGCGGTGCTGATTTTGCGATCGCCGGCGGGAACGTGGGACGCCTGGTAGACCACGCAGTCGGCGCTGGAGGGCTGGTAGGTTGAGTGGCAGTCCTCAGCTCGCCTCGCAGGACGTGACTGTTGGCGGCGTTGCGGTGCCTGGCGCTGATCGCTGGGCTGCATAAACGATGGGGCTGGCACGAGAGCCCGGCAGACCCTGGCGAGGTGTCCTTCTCCTCGGCAGCGGCGGCAGACGGCGGAACGGAACGGGCAGGATGCGCGGCTGTGGCGGCCGCCGCATCCGCGGCAAGGTGCGTTTGAGGCTGGCTGAGCGGGCGTCGGTGGTTGCTGGTGTGGCCTCCGCTTCGGCTGCGTCCTCATTTGTCCGACGGTTTCCTCCTCCTCGTCTTCAGCAGGAGAGAGGTCGTCGACGAGGTTCGTCTGGGTGGAAGGCTCCGCGGCGGTTTGCGCGGGGGGGTTCAGCTGGAGGCGTTCGATGTCGGCCGTGGATTGTTCGGAGAGCTCCGCGGCTCGCGCGGTCTCCACGGCTTTTGTGATTCCGGAGCATGCGGCTGCGCAAATGCACGTCGCGGACCCCGCATACAAACTGCTCCACGAGGTTCTCCTCCAGGTCTGCAAAATCGCACTGGGCGGCCACTGTGCGCAAAGCCTCTAGGAACTGGCTGATGGATTCGTTGGGCTTCTGCACTCGGCGGCGGAAAGTGAAGCGGCGTGCGATCAGAGAGGGTGAGGGAGCGTAGTGGTTCCTCAGCCTGGACATCAGCTCGTCCCACCCAAGTTTGTAGGCTGGCCTCGGGGCGGCCAGGGCTCTCGCAGAGGCGAACATGGAAGGCTCACAGCAGGACAAGAAGAAGCTGCATTTCTCCTCGTCAGTCTGTGCCTGGTTTCTCGACGCGATTAAGTAGCACTCGAAACGCTCCATGAAGCCGTCCCATGATTCTCCGGCGGCTCCGAATGGCGCGAAAGGAGGAAGCGATGATGCCATCGTGGTGTAGAGCCAGAGAGAGGGAGGAAGAGGGCGGAGAAAATTTTGCGTTCGCTGCCGGAGTTCTCAGCCTGAGGGTAGCGTTCGCGCTGGTTCAGACGCGGTGGCAGCTGGCTTGTTCTTCTCCGTGGTCGCGGGAATCGGAATCCCATCCTCGTCGCCAGTTTTGCATCTTGGAGCGAAGGGAAGGACGCGACAAGCGGGTATGCAAAACAGCAACCTTTATTGTGAACAGAGTAACTACGATTCAACGTGGCGTGGTTCGCGCCAAACATTTATACCCCCGGGTTTGAACGAGGAGCCAATGGGGCGTCGAGTAGCTCGACCTATCAGGGCGAGGATTGAACCGGCTCCGCCCGGGAACCAATCAGAAAAGGAGTTCTTATTCCCGCGCTTGTATTTCCCGCGCTAGTATTCAACAATTTATACTAACCGTAAAGGAACAAGCCTTCATAGGCCAAGGTTCCTTGGGTAGAAATAGCTTTGAATCCCACTTCAGTTCTTTAGGCTTGTGGGTGATGAATTTTTCTTTTGAGCTGGACTTTTTTTTTTCATCTTTCAGAGCAGGCAGTCCATAAACTGAAGCAAATTCACAAATAAACAATAGTTTGTGCTTAATAACCATACCACACTATTATTAACAATAGAAGGACTTAATCCTGCAATCCAAAGCAGACTTGAAAATACAATGCAAATTTTCTGCACTTATTTTAATAATAAGCAGAGTGTGTGTTATTCTTATTACTTTAGAAAAAGGCAGGAGCGTTTTTAAAATACAATGTGAAGTATTCAAGTCAAGTAAGGTATCCATGGACCCCAGTAATTTTCTGGTAATCAGGTGGTAGTGGATTTTCCTTTTTTGATTTTTTTTTAAACTACTCAATCTACTCTATCCATAACCAATTAAGAAATAACTATTTTAAAGCATGTCTAGACTATTTACAAAAAAGAGCTTTGGAAGTTGTTTTAACATCAAATTTTAAAATGAAAATAGTGTAATAAAAACTATGTGGATGCAAATTTTACCTGCAAACTTTCACTGAAGTATCCCGAAAATGGCCCCAGGAAAAAAAAACTTGTTCAGCAATGGGATTACCTCCCACTCTCCCAAAAAACTCTCATCTAGCTTCTCCCTCAGGTATCATTGGGCACTTTGCAAAGTATGCAGATAGTAGATTAAATCTTATAATAACAGTAACTGCCTATTAAAAACATTAAGTACAGTATTCCTAATAAATACTGAATAATGAATACTCTCCCAACTCAATAACTATTTGATTTTGGTCAGCAACACACATTATTAAAAAGAGAAACAGACAGAATTAGAGACATGCAAGGGACTAATTTTGCAAGTTCAGTAGAACTGAGGAAAGTAAAAGGAATTCTATAGGTGAGATTAAAGACCTACTCAGTCCAAGATCCTATTTCCCACAATAAATGGCTTCTTCCTTATACAGGTAGTTACAAAAGTTCATTTAGTGACCATTCAAAGTTACAACAGCACTGAAAAAGTTACTCATGACAATTTTTCACAATTATGTCCTTTGAAGTTTCCCCGTGACCATGTGATCAAAATTCATATGTTTGGCAACTGTTTCATATTTATGACTGTTGCTATGTCCCAAGATCATGTGATCACCTTTTGCAGCCTTCTGACAAGTAGGGAAGTCAGATCCACTTAACAGTCAGATCCACGTAACTTAGCAACTGCAGTGATTCACTTAACAACTGTGATAAGAAAGGCAAGAAAGGACCCAACTGTGGGTCAAACCTCACTTAACAAATGTACTTCACATTAAACAATTTTGGGCTAAATTTTGATTGTCAGTCAAGGACTACTGATATTATTTATTAATAATTGACATTACCTAGAGCGAAATATACTTGACGGAAATCAACCTCAAACAGGCAAATAGGCAAACAGATATGGGCATCATACAAAAAGTTATATATGTGCTATATATGTATCCTCATGGGAATATTTCTATTTGAGTACAAATTATAAATTTAGATTTAGACACACACACGTCTGCACCACTGTGATATGATTCTGGCATTGTGCGTGGGGGGACGGGGACTAAATGAAGCGTCTGAATTGTTTCTGGGTAGAAAATTAGGCCAAAGCTTGCCCTGCCTGTGGCTTTGCTCTCCCTCAACTCAAGAACCAATTATAAAAAACCTCAGGTTCTGCAATTTATTAACAAGGAGCAACTGTCCAGAATCCAATTGGGTGACCATACAATCTCTCCTTTATCTGGGAAGATTGCAGTAGTCAGAGAGCAAACAAGCTGATACTCAACCCAGACAAGACCGAGTGGCTGTTGTGTTTCCCTCCCAAAAATTTGACCACCATACCATCGCTCAGGCTGGGGGGACAAAATTTAAACCCCTCAGAAAGGGCCCGCAACTTGGGAGTCCTCCTGGATTCACAGCTAACTTTTGACCACCATCTCTCAGCTGTGACCAGGGGGGCATTTGCCCAGGTTCGCCTGGTGCGCCAGTTGCGGCCCTACCTGAATCGGGAGGCCCTCACAACAGTCACTCGAGCCCTTGTGATCTCTAGGCTGGAATACTGTAATGTGCTCTACATGGGGCTGCCCTTGAAGAGCATCCGAAGACTACAGCTAGTCCAGAATGCGGCCGCGCGAGTGATCGTGGGCGCACCACGGTTCGCCCACATAACACCGATCCTCCGTGAGCTGCACTGGCTACCTGTTGGTCTCTGGGTGCACTTCAAGGTCCTACTCACCACCTATAAAGCGCTCCATGGTAGTGGATCTGGCTATTTGAGAGACCGCCTTCTGCCAATTACCTCCCTGCGTCCCATCAGATCGCATAGAGTTGGCCTCCTCCGTATTCCATCCGCCAGTCAGTGCCGACTGGCGACTACTCGGAGGAGAGCCTTCTCTGTTGCGGCTCCGACACTATGGAACAATCTCCCCGTGGAGATTCGTACCCTCACCACCGTCCAGGCCTTCCGCACAGCCCTCAAGAACTGGCTAACCCGTCAGGCCTGGGGATAATCTTATTTCGCCCCTCCCGAATGCTGAGTGAATGTTGAGTTTTATTGTCTAATTTACTTTGTGCACATTTCTTTTTTCGTATTGTCCTACACTCCCCTTCCTTTTTGATTGTAAGCCGCCCTGAGTCCCCTCAGGGAAAAGGGCGGCCTATAAATAAATAAAACAACAACAACAACAATTTACTGTTTGGATTCAGGTCTCCACTGCAGTGCTACCTTGGTCTTCAGGGATGCCTAATTCAATATGAATCCTCACTGGAAACCATGATTTAAATTCAAAGCAGGGGCATGGTCAGGAAATGCCTACCTATTTCAATGCCTTGTATCTTCAAACTGACAAGAAATAATTGATGGAAACTAAAGAAGGAGATAAGCAACCTAGAACTAAGGAGAAAATTCCTAATGGTGAATCAACAATAGAACAGCTTGCCTTCAGAAGTTATGGGTGCTCCATCACTTCAAGATTTTAAAGAAGAGATTGAACAGTCACTTGTCTGAAATGGTACAGGATCTGCTGTTTGAGTATGGAGTTGGAGTAAAAGACATCCAAGGTCCCTTCCAACTCCTATTATTCTGTATTTTATATTTTTCATAGCTTCTTAGTGGAGCACATACACTTTTGTAAAGTAAAACGTACCCAAAATTGCAGATGAATTTGTTATCTGTTAGCATTTTACCTTCTTTACTGAGTACTTAATACAATGATTCAATATTTTCCCAATTATTTTCAGTTATCTGAAGATGTTTGGGTTTTTTTTTTAATAGGGGCTACCATTAGACTATATTTTCCATCTTCGATAGAAAGCTGTGGGCTTAAATTTATCTTACATTATAAGAATGAAAGCAGGAAAATTAATTCCTTCATTTCGAACCCATTGACCAACACAATTGTTCCACATTACTGTAGCCCTGCCCAAACTGTGTAGTGGTGTTACTATTAACTGTGAGAATCTATGTTCAATCTTGTGTGAAATTATGGAAGAACTGCAGCAGATATTCCACTTTCCACCAAAGGTAATTTCATGGATCATTTAACACTGCTATTTTTGTATCTGTGAGGTATGGAGAACACAATATATAGCTTAGCGTATTTGTCATGTCCTAAACATTAAAAATGGGGCTACTTATTGAATTTTATACTTATTAATATATAAAGATTAGTTGAACTTTAAACATCTCCAAGAATTAATGTTGGCACAAGAATCCTATACATAGAGTGCCAAATGGGACTGAAAACAAATATTTTATTAACAATCACTAACAGCTAATCTTTCTTGTACTTGTTCTAAAAAGTAAACAAATAGCTACATGGGCTCAACCCATGTATACACTGTATGTTTTCACTCCAGAAAATTAATGGTCATAGATCAAATTTCAAGCACCTCTTTGACTTCTTGAAGTATCTTCATCTCAATATCTATTAATATGCAAAGATTATGCCTAAACTGTAATGTTTATATGATCCATTCAAAGTTTCATACTTACCTTAACACATCAGCAAAGACTTACTTTTGCTTAAGCATTGTGATTTGAACTTTAGATTTAAAGGATCCCTGGCATAACTTGTCACAAAATCTGGTCTTCTTTGTTCATACTGCAAAGGGAGGGGGGAAACAAAGGAGAAAAATATGGTTTTGATGGCAAGCAACTCTAAAGACACGTTTCATGAATTGTCTCCAATTAGGCATTCATAATGGATCTTTTGAATAATTACTCTAAAATAAGCAAATTAATATTAAACAATTCAGAAACAAAACTCAATCTTACTTTGGATACATTATGTGCAGATCTAACTCTCTGGAGAAGCTTCTAATGCTAGGAAAGGTGGAAGGGTAAGGGAAGAAGTGGATTGTCTGCAGAGATTCCCAGTCAACCAGGTCATAGTTGTCTCAAAGATGCTCTTTCAAAATGCAACTGGATGGTTTTTCCTTCAGGAAGAAGAAAAAGAAAATTCTCTTCTCATCCAAGAAACTTCATCAGTTATGATGGTGGTGGTGGGAATAGACTGACAGTTGAGACTGTGGTGTGGGATAATTTCTGACCTATTCTTTTGAAAATAGAAATGCCCTTCACAACAGAGAAGTTGGGGGGGGGGCATAAATGCAACCTATCTCCAGTAGACAATATTACCCTTTTATATTTTGGTTTGTCAAGCATGTATGATAAAACAAGTATAAGTATGAATATAACATATGAGCCTATAAGTATAAGTAGGTAAAAGTATATGCATAAGAAATGAACAGTAGGACATGGATGGTAGGCACGCTGGTGTGCTTATGCAGGTCCCCTTACAGACCTCTTAGGAATGGGGTGAGGTCCACAGTAGACAGTTTAAGGTTAAAGTTATGGGAGTTTGAGGATGTAACAACAGAGTTGGGTAATGCTTTCCAGGCATTGACCACTCTGTTGCTGAAGTCATATTTTCTGCAATTAAGTTTGGAGCTTGCAGCAGTTCCAAGAAAATTCCACAAATTGCGCTCTGATTCATGTGACCCTTAGGGCAAAGATAAAGTTCCCAAGTGGCCTCGAGAGCTCTAAGGGAGAATGCTAACAACCAGATCACTGTAAAGAAATACAATCCTTTCATTCCCCTCCCATATTATCTGGTTAGAATGTATCTTTCCAACTTCCACCATTCAATCCTAACTGTCAATATCTATCCTTCCATTCCCACTCCCCCAATTGCCATCACAACTGATGGAGCGTCTTGGATGAGAAGCAAAATGTTTTGTTGTTCTTCCTTAAGGAAAAAAAAAGTCCAGTTTTTGAAAAAGCACCTTTGAAAAGAAGAGGACAACTAGCAGCAAGATGAATAAACTCAATTACAATGGCAATAGATGTACTGTGGGAGATCTGAAATATGAGGTTGGGAACACAGTTATCATGGGCAAAATTTATTTACATGGTGACTAAGAGTTGGCAATAACTTGATGGCATGTAATTAATCAATCTATCCAGGAATTGAAATGAATTTCTTTTGGGCTACTAGAAAACATTGTATTTGTTTTTTCTCTTAAGGTAAAGGGATCTGCTATCACTCTTTCAAAAACTAAGAGAGATCAGAATGAAGCTATCTTTCAGTTTTCATATTTTGCAGTTCAGGAAATGTAGTAATAATAAAATGCATATTTGGGGTTAGAATGCAAAAGAAAATGAACATTTAATGAGGTATAATGTACTATAAATATGTGTATTGGGCTTTTCTTAACCATAGTCTGATCAATGAACATATGCAAAAAAGAAAGAACAGAAAAAGACTAACATTTTTTGCTATCAATTATTGCTACATTTTCAGTGATAAACCATATGTTCATTTCTTTAGAGGCTCTAAAGATCATAAAGCAGTCTGTTAATAATATACGGTCCTTTTAAGTCAGAAATAAGTTTTCCAATTAGTCTGGTATTTTGATAATTGGCCACACATAAATGCTTGCAGTAGGTTTCATACCACCTCCTTCCCTATATTCTGTATTCTATTTCAAAGTAGAAGTTTAATTCAAAAACACACTGCTGGAAGACTTATGGTGCCATAATATTGATCTTGTAATGCTCTAAAATCGTCTTAGAGCATATCTTACCTTTTAAAGATCTCAATTACACAAACCAGTTATTTGAAGATGTTTGAGCAAGTTTTATACATAAGGTCTCATAAACACATTAATGGTAATAAAACTATTTCTCCTTTTCACTCAAATCTGGACAACAGATCAATGATTTGACCATTAATGAACTGGATTGGAGATAAGCTGTTAAAAAAGTTCTCAGTCCCAGTAAGATGGATATACAGTATAAACTCTAGTAGGGTTTTTCAAGGTGATGTTATACAACTTATTCTGGATATAACTATTTTGTTCCTTAAAATTAAGTTCACAATACGTGAGGGAATAATTGGATGTCCTGAGGGGATAAGGAGAAGAGATGCTACCTAGGAAACAGTCAGATGAGGGAAGAGTCCCCTTCCAATGGCTTATAGATCAAAGAAAGAAACTTAGGAAAGACCCACCCTAAACAGCCAAGCAGTTAGAAGTGGTGGCAGGAAGTTTATACCTTGAAACTTGCAAGATTCTGTTAATGTAGCCTTACAATAAAGTAGAATTAGTGCATCTGGTCATGTTTCCTATCTGATTATGAGAGCTGACGTCAATCTTGTAAGTCTAGAAGCCAATAAGGAAACCGACAAAACATCCTTAATCACAATTATAAGTTTCTATTTGGTGCATTCCAGGAAGGTACCATGTTTTCTCAAAATTCTATCTTTTGTAACAATCGTGCAGGCAATACAAATGAACTACAAAGAGACCTCCATGTGAAAAATATTATGGAATAAAAAAATGAAATAATTTCCATATGTGAATCATTTCAAAAACAGCTCTTGCATGAAAACATTACATTAGAAAAGGTTATTGTCTCAGCTGTGTTCTCAAAGTTTCACAGCAATGAAAGTAATATTGCTAATTTAACAATATTACAGAGGGGCTAATTTACAAGTAATTCATGCTGTGAACGGGTGGAGAAAACCAATGGAACATAAGTGGAAGAAATAAATTTTAAGTTGAACTAGTCTAAAAGTACTTGAGTCTAATAAGAAAACTCAAAAATTTTCCAGCCACTAACTCAGCAAGGGGACTGAAGATAAATATTCCAATAGTTCAATAATTTTCTGAGAATCTCCATGGCTTCAAAGAAATTTTTCAAAGGCTATTATTAGCCACATAAACTAACCCTCCCAAAGGGCAGTTAAATATGATCCACACCACAATCTTCATATAGCCAAGGCTTTTGCTGCAAGTGTACTACTGTGCAGAAAATGCACTTTTTTATTTGTTGGAGAACACTTACAGAGTGTTCAAAATAGCAGTTCAGACAAAGTCCTGTCTCCCTTTTATGTGTGTTGTGTCTGCCACTCATGTTCAAAAGTGAGTAAGGCTTTGACTGAGTGGTCATAGTTCCCGTCTTGTTGTTTTTGAGCCTCTCAAAGGATACCCGATCATTGTTACTGTTTAGTAGCTCATACAAATTAGGATTGATATCACCTGTATAAAGTAGCATAAGTCCCATATAGGACAATTATACAGATTATTGTTTCAACCTCAGATGAACTTTTACCTGTCTGAAGTCATATGGTTTGGGATCTTGGTATATGTTGCTAGTACATTTTCCCATCTTCATAAACATTAACTTGGATTCAAAGGAGCCTGTATAAGGAAACCTGGTAACAATCTTTGTTTGCTTGTCCTCTTCTTTTGTTTTTCCCAGATTGTCCTCTGGGACAATCAATCCTGATCTTATTCTATGTAAATCTTCAAAAAATGTCTTCTTTTTTTCCTTTTTTTTCAGCTCTTGGAACTTTCCAACTGGTTTACGTGAAGATAAATATACTTTATAGCTAAAATCTGGTGGCTGGCACATCCACCCTTGTCTTTCTGGAGGGGCTTTGCACTGCGATATACGGATTTGATTTCGTTCTAATGCTAACTTGAGGTTTGTAGAAAATTTTTCTTTTGAGTCAAAAGAACATAATGATGACTTCTTGATAAGGGCACTGGGAAACATAGTGTACTTCTCCCTTAAGTCTGAAAAAAGTTTTTAAAAATAAAATTTATTATTATTGGTTATTAATTTGGTATTCCACAGCAGTGAATAAATATATTATTCTAATACCAACATCTAAAATTACAACAATTCCCTTTCATGTACACTCATAACATTTTCACCAGTGCATATTATTACATTTACATAAGAATGTCCTTCAATAAAACTCTCTCAGAACTAATAATTAGAAGGCATAGAAAACACTCGAGTTGCAGAACATCTCAAGCTTAAACAACATGGCACTCGCTGTGAGAATTAGAGAAACAAAAAATTTACAAGCAAAATAGCATGAACCTCTTTTAACAAAGTTGTGAAAACTTATAAAAGAACATAATGAACAGAAACATTGTACTTCAACAAGGGGTGTTGGTTTTTTGTGCAGCGACTCAAAGAAATCAAGCAAACTCAGTGCTATGAAAATAGCTTTTGGGGGGAAGAATGGCAGAGAATCACCGGTAACAGATAAATATATGAAATCACCAGTTAGCTTGCAAGTTAGACAGCCTGCGTTCCAACAAAACTATAGAGTATAGACCGTAATGACAAATCACATGATTTCCATTGAAACAAGCAAATGCATACATTAAAAAGTAACCAGAGTAAAATGTAGAATGAATTAAACATGTTAAATAGTTTTACTCACCTTCACCTTTCTCAAAACGCTCATGCTGTATTAGACTTGGCTTCAAAATGTTAGAGCAAACCAAGCAAAGAGAAAAACTCACAGTCGTGTTTGTTCTGGAAGATGTTTATGCCTGTTTGTGGCAAAAAGAAGCCTGAGTGCATAATTGTATTCAAGTCATCTGGGTTGCTAAGAAACAACAATTTTGCCTTAGGACTCCATTTACAATTTACATTTAAACACCACTGGAAATAGTGTCTCTGTCGGTGGAATAAGGTTGATGTGAAACCTGGCAACAAGGGAGACCAATTCAAGGACTTTATTTGAACTACTAGGAATCAAAAAGGAGAAACAAAAAAAACTATTGAAGAATATATTTTTGCAGGAATCCTTTATTATTTTCAAAATGAGATTCCAAATAAATATTATATTTACTAATATATCACTCCCATCAGCGCCACTACACTGTAGTATAAATTCAGACACATTGTTATGTGTTATATCAGTCTTGCATACTAATGTAGTACACCACACTACTAGAATCTATAGTAGTACACCAAGCTAATCCATTTTTATAATATGGAGATAAGTACAACTCCAAATACAACATATGAAACAATCAATATATATTATCACATAACTATGACAGCTACTTGAGACTAGTTTATTAGGACTTGTGTGTTATTCGAAGCAGCAAAATTATGTTTATGTTCTTTTGCTAGTTAATTTGAAATTGTTAAATAATCAAAAAAAAGTTACAAGGCAAATTTGATTATACATTTCCCTCAAATTATAAATGGGGAAAAATCATATATTTTAAAACTTCAATTACTGAATGAATGTCAGTGAAATATAATAGAATTTTTCTCCTATTTCATCTTTGAACTTCTGATGGACCTTCTTTTCCCCATGTTTGGGGTCATTATTTACAGTTGTACAAAGTGACTAACATAATATCTGAAGGAATGCTTCCATGTGAATCTATTTAGAATTGTCAAGATTCTTTTATAGAATTTTATAGGACATACTTGATTTCTAATCTGCCCAATGTTTTCATACTGTTGCTTTTGTCTTTTTTTTCAGCTAGGAAAAAGAAGAAAAATTGTGAGAGAAGCTATGCAATGCTTTTTCATTAGCAGAAATTTTCAGGAACATCAAAATAAATCCCAATTTACCTGGAGCCAAGTGTGCATTCATGTCCCCAGACCTGGATAGAGTTAGATTAGGGTTTGTTAATCTGATGTCAGGCACATTAAGCAAAGAAAAAAGTATGAGATATGGCAAGAAAGAAAAGAGTCTCAAATTCTCTCCTTTCTACATTTTTATAGGAGGCAGACTGTTAAAGAGCTCTGGAAATTATAAAAGCTTGGTCCCTTGGAGAATGGGAAGATTTTGTTTAATCATAATAAAACTATTTCCAAATTCCCCCGCCCATGCACCAATAAAGTTATCTTTATTGTTTCTTTACCCAAAATATGGGTTTAGTAAAAGTGCAAGTCTTATTTAGGAATGTTATTTCATATACTATTTATTTATTTTATATACTAAAGTACCATATTTTGAGGATTATAAAACACCTGAGAATAATACTCATCAAGATTTTGAAAAGGTAATTTTTTTAAAAGGTTTTTGCCCTCTCTGGCTTCCCGGAGCACTCTGCAGGCCTCCCAAACCCTCTGAAAACTGAGGCATGCAGAGAGTTTGGGAGGCCTGCAAAGTGCTTCTGGGGGTCAGGGAGAGCAAAAACGCAATGTGTGGGGGCTCGATCATCCTAAAGGGTAAGGCTTTTATCGATCTCAAATCCGCTTTGCTCTATCCCTTCCCAGGGCAGGGCAGGACTAAACATATCTCTCTGAGCTTTATTTTTCCCCTCTGATGGGCGACCACACAGAGCTGCTTGGCCCAAGGAGCAGCAGTCCGCTCGCTTCTTCTTTTCAGTGAGGAGAGAAAGGCACGTGGGGGCTGCTGAATGGCCACTGCTGCGCTCAACTAGGAACAGCCCATTGGGCCAGGAAGGGAGGGATCCCTTCCACTTGGATTAACAGTTCCTCATGGTGGTGCCTGAGCAGCAAAAGGGAAGCCCCAAAAATATGACCTGGCAAGGCTGCCTCCTTGAAAAACCAGGCTTGTTCACAGCCCTCTTTGCAACCCCGCTTCCTTAGTCTCGGTGCAAAAGCAAGTACCAGGCTCCCAGCTACCATATCTCTTTGGTGCATGACAGTTACGGGCATATTGGAGGTAGGGGTAGAGGAAGAGAAGAGGAACAGTCTCCTCTCCACCAAGGCTTTTCTAAGGACACTAGATTGGGAAGTTAAAAACCCAGAATGGGACACAATCAAGTTCCTTAGATCGCTTCGCTGCCACCTCAAAAGGCTGTTACTGCGATCTCTGACACCTGGAACTGCCCGTGAAGGGGCAAGTTAAGTAGGCTCTGCAGAGATCACTGTAACAGCATTTTTGGGTGGCAGTGAAGCAAGCCAAAGCTTTTGAATCAAGTTTGATTGTACCCCATTCCAGGTATTTAACATCCCAATCTAGCGTCCAGAGAAATCTAGCATCTCTGAGGCACCTCTCATTTGCAGGAGGAGGAGGAGGGCAACATATACAAAAGCCTCTGAGTAATTGGGAAAGAAAGCCGTGTTTTTCATGTGGTGGTTTTCGGCAGATTCCAAGCACGGCTTTCTTTCCCAGTTACTCAGAGGCTTTTGTATATGCCGCCCTCCTCCTCCTCCTGCGAATGAGAGGTGCCTCAGAGACGCTAGTGGAAAAAAGAGCAGCTCCATTCTCATGCTCTTCCCGCTGATGCTGCTTGGCCTAAAACATGACGATGGTGGAGGAAAGTGTTTTCAGGCCGAGCAGCAGCAGTGGGGAGAGCGCACACCTCCTGACCTTCAGGAAGCAGCTGCCAACGATGCCCTCAGGGTAATGACGTTGCGAGCGGAGAAGGTTCAACCACCTCAGGAGGTGCCAAGCTCTTGCCGCCTTCTGACACCCATGAGGATCGCGGAGGAAAGCATTTTCAGGTGGCAGATCCCCTCCCCAATTCCAAAAATGGTGTGTGAGGAAGGCATTGCCACCTGAAAGCTCTTTCCTCCATGATCCTCACATTTCAGGTGGCAGATCTGGTCAGGGGAAAACAGAAGACACATCTGCAGTGGGAGGAGGCTCAGTGGGCAGAAGGGCAGCAAGGGCTTGGTGTTGAATATTGAATATGCAAATACCAGCTGCGACCTGATTGGCTGGTCATTTTGACAGTTGGTCTGAGTGCTAGTATAAATACCCTGACCGTTCAGGGAAAGTTTGAATCGCTTGCAACCTACTAATAAACATCTACTCTCTGATTCCATGGCTCCTGCGTCTCTGTCCCTCACAACAAACAATATTCAACACTTGGCACCTCCTGAAGGGTCCTTCAAAAGGCTTTCAATGCAATTCCCTGGACCATTTCGGGAATCATACTCCATGTGGAAGTGAGGATTCTCGCTGCCTGGAACTACCCGAAAGTCCAATGCATGGACCAGGTGGGGCTACATTTGGAGGGTAAAATGCACCCAGATTTTCATCCTCTTTTGGGGGGTAAAAAGGTGTGTCTTATACTCCGAAAAATACAGTAATAGTAAACAATAAAGGTTCCCCTGGCACATATGTGCTAGTCATTCCTGACTCTAGGGGGCAATGTTCTTCTCCATTTCAAAGCCGAAGAGCCAGCACTGTCCGAAGACATCTCCGTGGTCATGTGGCTGGCATGATTAAATGCCAAAGGTGCACAGAATGCTGTTACCTTCCCACCAAGGTAGTCCCTATTTACCCATTTGCATTTTTACATGCTTTCGAACTGCTAGGTTGGCAGAAGCTGGGACAAGTAACAGGAACTCACTCTATTATGTGGCACTAGGGATTCAAACCACCAAACTGCCAACCTTTCTGATCAGCAAGCTTAGCGTCTTAGCCACTGAGCCACTGCATCCCTAGTATGCAAAGTAATAGTCAGCATAGTCAAAAGAACAGATAATTTTCAATTCACATTCATACCCTGATATACAATCATCCCATTTCTTTTAGGAATCAATGTTTTATTTGTTTACATAACATGGATGTTTGAGGGGAAACTTAGTTGTCCCACTATAATGTACAAATCCTACAAACATTCTATTCAATGCTGAATTAAATATTTAAAGCTTTGACCACAATAGTCAGAAATATTTCAGATTTGGCCTATGATGTTTTGTCTCCTGTTCGTGCACTGCAAACAATGCCTGGAAATTGTGGGGTTTTTTGCCAAGAAAATATATAACAACAGCTAAGAGAAAGCACAAAAGGTTAACACCAAAGCAACAATAAAAAGGATACATATAATAGGTGATGCATTTGCCTTTGATGAGGTTATATAAGACCCTGTAAAGCAAAAAGATATATACTGTATATATATGTATATATATAATGATTGACATAACCAAATTATTTTTAAGACTCATTTTTCATTAGTGTATTTTTATATTTAATTCAATATATAGATTATTAAATGGTGTCTACCATTGACATTTTATCAATTGTTGTTATACTATTCACTAGCATTAACTAATTACTATTATAAACACTATAATTATACTAATGTTATATTGTTATGGATTATTAAATGATTCTGGTATTATTTAAATTGTCTACTATATCAATGTAGTCAATGAAAAAGCTACATCAAAATTATTGTTTTGTGTGTTCATAATATTAACTGTGAACTAATTTCTTACAGTAAAATGAATGTTTATGACTCAGGGATAAACATTGGGATAAATTGCCACTAGATGGCAATATATTACTTACTATGGCAAATTTTTAGAAAAAGTTTATAGCTTAATTTTTTAATCTATATGTACATAGATATTTTTTAAAAAAATCAAAAGACATAAGGTGTCATCTTCAATACATTAGCAAGAAAAAGGAAAGAAATCAGAAAGCACTACTAAGATTTTTTTAACGTGTACACCTGATTAATTTTTTTTAATCCACTACAAAAATGCAATACTTTTGTGAAATGGAGGGTTATATATATTTGAAAAATAAATAAATGATAAAAAGAACATTAATTAAAAAAAAGTGGAATGGCAGTCTTCCAAAATACATCTATGTACTGTATTAAAAGAACAAAGAAAAAAATCCCAATTCACTAGAAATTAAGCAAATAGTAAATGATTTGTGTACAGCAGATAAAGATAAAAGTAGCTCTTTTTAGAGTTTAATTCTTGGTAACTTTCAGCATACAACCATGCAATTTGCTTGGCTACTTAAGTGACTTAGGCCTCCTTTCAAGAGTTTTTTTTTTTTTTCAATTTGCAATGCGAGCTAGAAAATTCCCACATCCTACCATTTCTGAGATTCTGGGAGATATTATTTTTTATCACAATGAGACATATCTATATCAAGTAAATGGTGGCACACAAACAAAACTCCCACAAATAATTGGTAGAATGTTATAGAACATTGGATTGTGCTTTGAGGAGGGGGGTGGAAAAGATTGCCATAAAATACAGTTTGTAAAGCCCTACTCAACGAATGCCACAGCATGACTGGAGCAACTTCAAACTGTTGTTAATATTGTATAAAATTCTAGGCTAATTGCTATTAAATCAATTATCTTCTCTTTCCAAAGCTTTGAGTTTAATAACTTTGAACATTCATATGCTGTAGATTAATGGAAACCTGAATATAAAAAGGACAGGCTCCTGTTTTGAGGTATATTTATAACTTTATCATTTGCTGAGTATAAAACATAAAGCTTATTTCCTCAAGATCAGATTATTTATTTTTCTGATTTTTTCCCCTCTTCTTATTTTTATAATTGTGTCTCTTTTATTTTTGACTCTACAGTTTTCCTCCAATTTCAGCAGCTGTATATACACATTTTACTTAATAAAGGCTCTCCTGCTGGATCAACAGGAAGAGGAAACTTTATTCCAATTACAGGTAATCTTTGGCTTAGGACCACAATTGAGCCCACAAATAAGTGAGATTTGCTATATTTTACAACTTTTCCTGCCACAATCGTTAACATTGCAGTTGTTAAATTAGTAACATGGTTGTAAAGTGGAACTAACTTCTCCAGTGACTTTGCTTGTAATAAGGTCGCAAAGGGCTACCACAGGACCCCAGGGCACTGCAATCATCAAAATTTGAGTCATTTGCCAAGCATCTGAATTTTGATCACATGCCATGGGGATGCTGCAAACAACAGTCATGTGAAAGATGGTCATAAGTGATTTTTTTAAATGTAAGATCTTTTTTAAAGGACTACCTATAAAAGGATATTTGTGTCATTTGCAGATAAAACTATACCATATACTCCTTGATACATTCCTTGTACAAATTTGGATGTGTATCAATAACAATCATAGATTTTTCTTGGTATGTTGCATGTTCACCATAAGAATTACATTCAAATAACCCAAAAATATCCCACTGGGCTTTAAGCAGCATCACACAAACAGAAGGACTACTGTTTTTAATAACCTATTGTATTTGCCTACCTGTTAAAGGCGACTAACATCACCTATGCTGTTTAACTTTTCATAATATTGTTTCAGAATGATACTCTGCTAATAGGAAATAACTTCTTCCCAAGTCTGAAATTTGGAATTACACTATAACTTCATTAGAAGTGGATCGGTAGTAAAATGGGACTTCCTGCCAATCCTATGTGTATCTTTGAATATTATAAAATGAAGACCTTATTTTTACTCCAAATGTATTTGATAATAGCAAAAATCAGGAGGCCTCTCTATAAATCATTAATTCTTCTCTTATGCTTAGCATATTGAAACTGCAATATATCCGACAGTCTTCTGGGAAATATAGCTTTCCAGCCTGGCAGACTAACTCAGTAGGAAACATCAGGCAGACTCATGAAGATGCTTCATGTGCCAAAAGGCATAGAATGAATAATTTCTAGCACATCCAATGTTGTCAATGCTTGCTGGAATTTCATGCTCTCAAGATCAGTTTATATTTTGACTATTTGTCAGGGGAAATTACTTTCGATTGTTAAGGCAGCTAAGGACTGTGAGCTGGAGACATTTGTATTCCAAATGATATGAATGTGGTATTCCTCCCCCTCCCATCAATCACACTCAGTGCTTGAGCTATCTGACATTTAGATCCAGCGTTAAGAAGCATACTGGCAGCTCAGAAAAATGCAACTAATTTAATCTATGTATCCAATTAAAGCAATGGACCTCAGGAAGAGGCAGTGAAATAGGCTTAGCTAATTTCAAAATTCACATCATAATAAGACTGGGCTTACATGTTTGCTATGATCTCATTGTTAGAGATCAAGGACCGACACAAAGATTTCTCTGCTAGTTCTCTAAAGGGAAATAACATCAGTTCTATACCTGTAATTCTTTCATATAAAAGTCTTCTCTTCAAAATGTTATCTTTCCAGGTAGAGCATTTTCATTCACTTAAATGAAATTTAAAACAGTTTTTTTTTAAAAGTAAATCTTAATAATGAAATAATGACCACAGCTAAAACCAGATAGCAAGAGGTGTAAAGTCTACTCAAAAGCTAAGAGGACAGGTTCTAACTGTTTGCCTGGGGGAAGCAAAATAATAACCCCACTTCCTTTCATTCACTTATAACCAATGGAACAGAGACTGCCTGGACAAGTCCCTGCAATTTTCTTAGAAAGGCTTTTCAGAAATAGTTTGCCATTGCTTCCTATCTAAGGCTGAGAGAAAGTGACTAGCCCAAGATCATCCATCTGGCTATGGGCCTAAAGAGGGACTAGAACTCACAGTACCCCAGTTTCTAACTTGATGTCTTAGTTACTACACCAATCTGGGTCTAGGATACTATTTAGAAGGGTACATTTACCTCATATCTAATACCACATTTTGCTACAGAATTATATTTCTTCCCAACTGTGGAATTCTCTGCAATGGCACACCACTGATTAAATTGCTATTCCAGGAGATGCCAGAGTCGAAGAAAAAGAACTAGAAAAAATAACGAAATATCACAACCTGACCATCGAAACTACATTGCTATAGATGAAGCATGTAACAGTGATACCCATTGTCATTGGGGCACTTGGTACCATGTCCAAGAATTTTATAAGATACCATATATCCAAAAATAGCAGCTTCCTACAATAACAACAGCAGAACTGGAAAAAAAACTGTGCTACTCGGAACATCTTATATTTTAAGAAGGTACTTGGTTTATCCTAGGACACTGGCAGCAACCTGTATCAACCATTAGCACCAGTCAATGATATTTGTAATGCATTTTTGAATGTTCAGTTGGCTGAGTTTCATGTTTTTTTGAATAAAGCATATAGTAGTAGTAGTAGTAGTAGTAGTAGTAGTAGTAGTAGTAGTAGTAGTAAAAACATATGTCTACATCTCTAGATAATTTCAGCCATGGGTCAAGGCAACCTTGCACACTTTTAGAGAAATGATAGTTTTGTAGATCTCACCGATGTATAGTTTAAAATGAAATTTTAATGTCAACATTGTTGTGATCTATCCTTGTGTGTGAGAGAATTGCCTTCTTGTAAGATTTGCAGAAACTGCCTGGATAATTAACTACCTGCAGTTTTCTTGGCAAGATTTCAGAAGTGCCATTGCCTCCTGCCTAGGGCTGAGAAAGAGTGACTGGCTAAGGTTACTTTATGCCTAAAGCAGGACTAAAATTTGCTGTTTATGACCTGCTGCCTTAATCACTACACTTAGCAACCCATTTTATTTCAGGCCATGAAAGAAACACTGTAAAAACACTGTATTTGATTAATGGACCAGCATGTGGGAAACCTGATTTCATTGCTTTTAGTTGATATCTTTGGTTCAGTCACTCTCTATGTCAATGTCTTCTAGCTCATTTCATTATTGTTGTGGGGAAAAATGGGATGAGATAATTTTGCTGCCTTGCAAAGTCTGGATCAAATATAACAAAGAACAACCATTAATGCAATAAAGTCTATATGTATTCTTTAAAAAAAAAATGAAAGCAGTGTATATGTAATCAATATATTCAAAATATACAAGTGTCTTCAAAATATATAATTATAGAAATAAATACATGGAATATTTTTGATCTGTTTATTTGTTATAATCTCCCAGTGCATGGAATAATATACTGGTCAATTTGTTGGGACAGAAATTAAATTATGTATACCAATTTCAAGGTTGCTAAATGTATCAGACTGTATCATGGATTTAAACAGACAAGTTATCAGTATTAATCACTACCTCATTTGAAGTTTTGGACCATACATTATTATAATTATTAAACTTATTAATAGAAAAGGCACTTTCCTCTAATGTCTAAATTTATCTAGGAAATGAGTATTCCATGCTATATTTTAAAGAATACAAGTAAAAACATTAATTCCCCATGTCTGGGAGACTTAGACACAAACATTAGTTATCTTAATATTACCTCATACAGCAATGAAAGAGGCAGAAACAGTGCACAATCGATGAAAAGAGAGAGACATCTGAATGCAGTATTCAGATCATGATGATTCTCAAGTGACAGAGAATTCTTCTACTAGGAAGTGAGCCCATGACAACTAATTCTAAAGAATATCTAGATGGAGTATCTATGACCTCACAAAGATCAGTTATAAGAAAGCCAGATGAAGCAATGGAACTATTCAAGGGGCTATTACTGCCATATCTATGATAGATGAAAATTAGAGGGGGTAGATAGAATTAGTTTGCTGCATTAATATTACACTAAAATTTCATGTCGTCCTGCAAATAGCGTCATGTCCATCTCCAGACATGACTTCAGCGGGTAATATTAAACCCAATTTGAGTCCAACATGATAATCATTTATTTGACATAAAAACACTGTAGATTACAACATACTGTAATTCAAGTCTCTTAAGCACTTATGCAATATCTCTTGGACTGTTAGGCTTGAATGTTTGCTTCACTCATTCTGATCTGTGGGGAATGTCTCTGCTTGGCTAGAGCAAAGCTGTAAAATAAGATAAGACAAAGAGAAAGCAAAGCTTCTGGACCTTTTTGGTAAATAAAAATGTTGTCACAGAAAAAAAGCACAGCAGAATGCCACATTTCTACATGAACATCCGGTTCTAAATGGAAGGCTGATTTACTTCCTGGTTTAGTCAGGACTGGATTCAAGATTAAAATGAGTGGTGGTCTTAATGTTTAGAACTAAATAAGTCAAAGGGGTCTTGGAAGAGCAGATGGTTAGAGATGCCATTTTATTTATTTATTAGATTCCCCCCCCCCGCTTTTTTACTCTGTATAAGTAACTCAAGGCAGCAAACATGACTAATACTTCCTCCTCCTCCTCCTATTTTCCCACAACAACGATCTGTGAGGTGGCTCTGGCTGAGAGAGAGAAGGAGGCTCAAAGTCACCCTGCTGGCTAATACCAAACTCCAACTTACACTAGTCTCTACACACACCCCTCCCCCTCTCTCCTCTCCATCTCCCCCTCCTTCCCTTCCTCTTTCTTTCTCCTGCTCTCCCTTCCTCACCATCTGGGCCCACATTTTGAGTGGACAAGTCTACAGAGAAGTGATGATGTTAAACCATGGTGTGTATTTTAATAGGGTTTTATGGGTTCCCTCATAAAAATGCTACTTATTTTCTCAAATTATAATAAATTGGCAACTTAGTGGCCTGGAGATGCTTACCTGGAATTGATTGGACTGCTAAATAAGGAGGGGAAAAAACAAAGGCATCAGATCACGTATCAGTGGGGCAGAGCTGACTTTACATTAGGCAGATTGAAGCAGCTGCTTAAGGTGTCACAGATAGATAAAAAAATTAATTACTTAATTTATCATTGTATACTGTAAATTAAAGGTTACTTCATGCACAGTAATCAAATGTGCTCTTCTATTTTTTTCATCATCCCCAATTCCCCCAGCAAACTGAGTAGCTTTCAAGTGCTCATATTTATTGCGTGTGGAGCTATGTTACTGGTATATTTGCTATCATTAAACACATTCAGTTAATGTAAGTTAAAAAGGGATAATGTATCCCAAATCATAATCTATGACTTTGAGTAATGTAAAAGTTAAAAAAAAGACTCCAAAACTTTAAAACCCAATTAACAAATCACATATAAGAAGACATTTAACCACCTTTCAACCTAATAAGAAGATAATAGATTTTTTTAAAAAAAGGCTTTGATAGTAATTATTTGTCTGGCTGGTTTAAGCTATTCAAATTCTGCTGATTACTTTGTACTCTTCTGTAATTCTGAAAGGCACATCCATTACAAGGGTGGTGGTGTTGTTTTTCTTTATTTTTTAGACAGTTGATTTAGAACAATTTTATTTTACCATATTTTACAAGGAGGAGTATTAAGATTTGTAGTAGCTTGTTGCTATCTGAACAGAATACATATAAGATTTCAAAACATCCTCATGAGGAGGGATTTCCTTTCCTGGTATTATTTGGCTTGATACTGACGTTGTATCATAAATAGAGATTGGATTCACAGAATGGTGGCCAGTCAATGTTATTGGTTTTCGAACACTTGCTTAGAATATGAATCAGAGTCTTAGTAATATAATGTAGAATTATTCAGAGCTATTTTTATGGTTCTACTTGTGTAGCATGTATACAAGCTTTTGTGCTAGATAAGCAGATAGAGGCCATAGCTGGAAGACTTTGTGCAGTTACAACTGGTATACTAGTTACAGCACTATTTGCAGCCCTAGCCACTTATTGACGTGCTTGGGTTACCACTCAACATCACAGTCAGAAACCATTAGTGGCTAAAATATTAGCAAGTCAAAGTTGCTAGACCCATATAATACCTATTTGATAGTTGCTAGACTAGCCACAGTAAGTTTCTGGGTATAATTCAAAGTACTGGTTTTCACTTATAAAACTATAGAGATGTTAGCACCAATGTACTTTTCATCTACCAAACCCATGCCACAAACGTATTTAAATGTTTTTTTTTAGGTTTGTGAGGTGAAGAAGGCAAGAGGTCGTAACCAGTGCACCTCCACGTTACTCCTTCTAGAAATTGAATCAGCACAATCATTTTGCCCTCTGGAACTATGAAAGACTGAGCTGTCCTGGAGAGCATTTGCAAAACAAATGGTCATTATTGTTCCTACTATTTTATTGGAAATGTCCATTTCATTTTGTCTCTGCTTTTACGTTTTCATCATATCTTATGTTTTTATGAAGTTAATGACAGCAGTAACTTTGGAGATCATTGGTATAAAAATACAACTAAATACAGGTTGTTAATAATAATAATAATAATAATAATAATAATAATAATAATAATAATAATAATAACAACTCCGCCGTTGCCGGTCCCAAGCCCGGATGAGAAAGGAGGAAGGTTGGGATCAGGTTGGCATCTGGTCCCGTAAAAAAAACCCCGCCAACCCATACAATATGGTGAAAAAAACGAATAAGAATTCCATACTGCATCGGTCGTCGCGCGGGTTAACAAGGGCCGCGGCGGATGTTGGGGTCCCTGGACATCCGTCGACAAGTGGGCTACAAGTGGACCAGCCAACAAAACGACAAAAATATAGTGCAGATGAAAACCGTGCCATAATGGCCTGTTACTACAACTCAGAGCCAGAAAAAAGAGGATATTTAAAGCGAATGTATGAATTATGGAAACAACAATATCCAGATTCAAATGTTAGTGAACAACGACTAGCAGATCAAAGGCGATTTATTATACAGAATAAAGTGTTTAGTGAAGTTGAACATGAGGAGATTCAGGCAAATTGCAAAACCCAAAAAACAATATCACAAGCGGAAATAACTGATATTCAAGACACAACTAAAGACACTATAGTAGAACTCCCAGAAGAAGCTCTCGGGGAGGAAATAACATCACCACCACTAGAACCAGTTATCATTGAACCAACTGATGAACTAACTCAAAAACAAAAAGAATTGAAGGATAAGATCATGGAGCATTTTCTGCTTAATGAGGAAAGGCAACGTTTACCATCACTAAAAACTGTGCCTAAGAAAATTTTGGCCCTTATCATGAAAATGGTTAATGCAGTGTTTTCAACAATTGAACCGGGATCCATCTTGGAAACAAACCAGTTAATGTACAGTGCAGCTGTAATAGTCACTAATGAACTAGGCATTAAAATTAAAGTACCTAGTCACACAACAGAAAAAGCATCAAAGCCAAAGTGGAAAATCCGTTTAGAACAAAAAATCAAAAAATTAAGGGCAGATGCTAGTAACTTAAAGAACATGCATGAGCAACGGCTTAAAAACAACAAAATCATAGATCGGCTAATCAGAAGATATAGATTGGATACAAGAAACATCAATGAAGCTGTAGAGATTGTAAAACAGCAGATAACAGCAACAGCTAGAAAAATTGAAAGATATGAGGCACGAATCATCCAATATAAACAAAATCAGCAATTTCGATCAGACCAACGGTGTTTTTATCAAAGTCTTAATGTGAATGGTGACACCAAAAGTGAAAAACCAGAAAAGCAGGCCACAGTTGAATTCTGGAAAGAATTGTGGGAAAATGCAAAGGACTACAACAAGGAAGCAAAGTGGATACATGACTTTGAGAAAAGCATTGGCAACAAACAAATGCAAGTATTAGAAATAACAACTGAGATGGTCAAAAATCGAGTTAAAAAGGTAAAGAATTGGACATCACCTGGAAAGGACCAATTACATGGTTTCTGGCTCAAATATCTGACCAGTTTACATGCAATATTGGGCAGGCAACTGAATGAAATTTTACAAAAGGGCCAAATTGATGAATGGTTGACAACTGGAAAAACATACTTGATTCAGAAAGATGCAACTAAAGGAACAACACCTGAAAACTACAGACCAATAACATGCTTGCCAACAACCTTCAAATTACTCACAGGCATTATTGCAGATAACATGATGGATTATTTGGAAACAAACAACATCTTGCCAGTAGAGCAAAAAGGCAACAAAAGAAGGAGCAGGGGCACAAAAGTTCAGCTTCTAATTGATAAAATGATATTAGAAAATTGTAAGAACAGAAAAACAAACTTGAATATGGTCTGGATTGATTACAAAAAGGCATTTGACTCACTGCCACATAGTTGGATCATAAAATGCTTAGAAACAACTGGCATTAGCAAAAATATTACATCCTTTACTGAAAAGGCGATGAAACAATGGAGAACTGAGTTGGCAGTAGGGAATGAGATCTACGGAATGGTTAATATCAAGCGAGGAATTTTCCAGGGTGATTCACTTTCACCTCTTCTCTTCATCATCGCAATGATCCCACTATCACTAATTTTTAAAAAAATGAAATTAGGCTACCAAACAGCCAAAGAAGCTGAAAAAATTTCGCATTTACTATATATGGATGATTTGAAACTCTATGGAAAGTCAGAAATAGAAATCCAATCATTGACAAACACAGTCCGAGTATTCAGCACCGATATTTCAATGCAGTTTGGCATGGAAAAATGCGCCACTGTATCCATAAAAAGGGGCAAAATCACTGCATGTGAGGGAATTGAAATGCCCAATGGCCAACTAATTAAATGCAAAGAAAATGAAGCCTACAAATACTTAGGCATTCTGCAGTTGGATAACATCAAGCATGGAGAAGTAAAAACTATTGTCAGGCGAGAGTACACCAACAGAGTTAGGAAAATTTTGAAATCTAAATTGAATGGTGGAAATACAATCAAGGCCATAAATACCTGGGCAATACCAGTTATAAGATACACAGCTGGCATAGTTAACTGGACACAAGCTGATTTGGACCTTTTGGACCGAAAAACCAGGAAACTAATGACAATGCACTACAGTTTACATCCACGTGGTGATACTGATAGACTATATCTGCCCCGAAAATCAGGTGGCAGAGGATTATTACAAGTTAAGCAAACAGTTGAAGAAGAAAAACATGCACTGGCTGATTATTTAAAAGACACTCAAGAACATCTATTAATCGAAGTAAAGAACAAAAATCTACTGAAGGCCCAACAGACGAAACAAGAATACAGAAAAGAAGTGATAAAATCAAGAATGGAGAGTTGGCAGAACAAAGCACTGCATGGTCAATTTCTGGAAAAAATAAAAGATAAAGTGGACAGTGAACAAACTTGGTTATGGTTAAAAACAGGTACATTAAAGAAAGAAACAGAGTCACTAATCCTGGCTGCGCAAGAACAAGCTATCCGCACAAATGCCATTAGGGCCAAAATCGAAAAATCCTCTGATGATGCCAAATGCAGACTTTGCAAAGAAGCTGATGAAACTGTTGATCACATACTCAGCTGCTGTAAAAAAATCGCGCAGACTGATTATAAATTGCGGCACAATTCAGTAGCACAAATGATCCATTGGAATTTGTGCAAAAATTATAATATTAAAACAGCAACAAACTGGTGGGAACAGCAGCCTGAAAAAGTCACCGAAAATCAGATGGTCAAGATCTTGTGGGATTTCCGTATACAAACCGACAAAATACTGGCGCATAATACACCAGACATCACACTGGTTGAGAAAAATAAGGTCACAATCATAGACATCGCAATACCAGGTGATAGCAGGGTCGCTGAGAAGGAACATGAAAAAATCGCAAGATACCAGGACTTAAAAATCGAAATTCAATGACTATGGCACAAACCAGCAGTGGTAATTCCAGTGGTAATTGGCACACTGGGTGCTATTCCAAAAGCACTGGAATTACATTTAAAACAGTTAAAAATTGACAAAATCACCATCAGTCAAATGCAAAAAGCCGCACTGCTTGGATCTGCACGCATATTACGAAAATACGTTACGACGTCCTAGGCCCCTGGGTGGGGCCCGACTAGTAACCAATGCCAAATCCGGCGAAACAACTGGCCGCTGTGATACAATTGTATAATAATAATAATAAGGCTGATTATTTAAAAGACAGTCAAGAACATCTATTAATCGAAATAAAGAACAAAAATCTACTGAAGGCCCAACAGACGAAACAAGAATACAGAAAAGATGTTATAAAATCAAGAATGGAGAGTTGGCAGAACAAAGCACTGCATGGCCAATTTCTGGAAAAAATAAAAGATAAAGTGGACAGTGAACAAACTTGGTTATGGTTAACAACAGGTACATTAAAGAAAGAAACAGAGTCACTAATCCTGGCTGCGCAAGAACAAGCTATCCGCACAAATGCCATTAAGGCCGATATCGAAAAATCCTCTGATGAAGATTTGTGCAAAAATTATAATATTAAAACAGCAACAAACTGGTGGGAACATCAGCCTGAAAAAGTCACCGAAAATCAGATGGTCAAGATCTTGTGGGATTTCTGTATACAAACAGACAAAATACTGGCGCTTAATACACCAGACATCACACTGGTTGAGAAAAATAAGGTCACAATCAGAGACATCGCAATACCAGGTGATAGCAGGGTCGCCGAGAAGGAACATGAACAAATCGCAAAATACCAGGACTTAAAAATCGAAATTCAACGACTATGGCACAAGCCAGCAGTGGTAATTCCAGTGGTAATTGGCACAGTGGGTGCTATTCCAAAAGCACTGGAATTACATTTAAAACAGTTAAAAATTGACAAAATCACCATCAGTCAAATGCAAAAAGCCACACTGCTTGGAACTGCACAGATATTACGAAAATACGTTATGAAGTCCTAGACCCCTGGGTGGGGCCCGACTAGTAACCAATGCCAAATCCGGCAAAACAACTGGCCGCTGTGATACAATTGTGTAATAATAATTTAAAGAATAATCCTTATGTGAACCAAACTTTTTGCAAATAAGACATACTAGGATTACATCAAATAATATTACATCAAAATTCACAATCTCTAGAGAATATTCTTGAGTTCCTAATAGAATTCCTGAACTATTCATCTTTTATCCATAGATTTTTTTAAAAACCATTAATTTTTTACAGTTCTAGATTTTTGAGTAGTTTTCTCTCTTGGGGATTATTTTTTCATCTAACAATGGATCAAAATAAGAAGCAACTCAGTTGTCTCAAAAATGTTCATCCTCTTCTCTATAAAGGCTCTAAGTAGCCTACCAGATTAAAAAGAAACAGAGACTACTATTTTGAGATTTTAACAGTTAACCTCATAAAAACATAAAAACAGACAAAAAAAAGTATATTCTATAGTTCTCTTATAATATATATGTCCATTAGGGGAGATACCAAATTGTTCCCTTGTGCAAAAACTACACAGCTGTAGGTCCTCTGACAAGACTATTTAGCAATAAATAATTATGCCTGATAGTATAGCACTGATGTATATTACATTGTATGACTACTTTGCTGTAAGTAAAAAATTAAATATTCAGATTCCAACACTTAATTGCAACAATGAAAAGGAGTGGGGGTTCATAATTACCCAGGGGACTTCTTTAAACTATCATAAGTCATAAACTAACAACATTTAATGTAAATATAAAAATGATAAAAAGCTCAGCTTTCATTGAGTAAGAAATACAGTCATAATTCATGGCATTGGATTAGTTTATCTAATAGTTTCCAATGGGGACTTTTCAATTACATTGTAAAACTTCTAGGAATAAAATTTTAATCTATTAAAGTTTTAATTAGGAAGTTTTCAAATTTTCTCAGATTTTTACATCTCTCTATATATGCTGGTGTTGTTGTATTCAGGTCTTTTCCCATGTAAGATTGAGATTGTCTTGGCAACGTTTCGGCAAGGTTTAACTCGCCATCTTCAGGCTGGTGTTTTCAGCTTAAAGCATGGTTGGAGCTGCTGTCTTTCTATAAATCTTGGGGGGGGGGGTTGGAGTGCTGGCTTTGTTTCAGTAAGTTGATTGATTGGCTGTGTGATTGTATCATGATTGGTAGATTGGTGCTGGCTGTGAGTCTGTTGTTGTTTCGTGATGTAACAGCCTGGGTGGTGGGTGGGGCTCGTTTGTTGACTAGGGCTGGTTTCCAGATGTCTGGTAGATGGGAGGTATCATCACGTTTATTCATGTTGTGGGGGTGTTTCTCTATTTCAATAGCTTCCATAATTGTTATCTTGTTAAAATGTTCCGTTTTGGAGATTAATTTGGTTCCTTCAAAATTAATTTCATGTCCTGTAGCTTTAAGGTGCTGGAAAAGGAGGAAGTTTTTTTTTCTTACTGCGTTCTTGTGTTCTGTGGTCAGCTAGGCGTTTGGTTCTGGAGATGATGTGGGTCTTGGCTACAGAGTTGATCTGTGCAGCGTGGTGATGGGATTGTGCATTTAAGTAGTGGTTGGTATGTGTTTTTTTCTAGTAGATGGTGTCCTAGGGAGCCATTGGTTTTTTTGTAGATTAGGACGTCCAGAAAGGGAACTTGGTTGTTTGCTTCTATTTCCATAGTGAATTGTATAGAAGCAAACAACCAACTTACCTTTCTGGACGTTCTAATCTACAACAAAACCTAATGGCTCCCTAGGACACACCATCTACCGGAAAAAAACACACACCAACCACTACTTAAATGCACAATCCCATCATTACTCTGCACAGATCAACTCTGTAGCCAAGACCCACATCTCCAGAACCAAATGCCTAGCTGACAAAGACCACCTGAAAACTGAATTACACACTCTCACAAACGTATTAATCTCCAACAGATTCCAAAGAAAAACAATTACCAACCTAATACAAAGGGAGACTCCCTCCAAGAATCAAGACACAGAACAGGACAACAGCATCACCCTCCTCCCTTACATCAAAGGCACCACAGTAAAATCAGCAAAATTCTCCACAAACACAATATCAAGACAGGCTTCAACAGTGACCAAAAAATAGCCAACATCTTAAGAAACCCCAAAGACAAAATCCAGCTAGAAAACCAAGGGGCCTACGAAATACCATGCAAAATATGCCCTGCAACATACATAGGACAAACAAACAGGAGAATAAATGCACGCATCACAGAACACAAGAATGCAGTAAGAAAAAAAGAAAAAAAACTTCTTCCCTTTTCCAGCACCTTAAAGCTACAGGACATGAAATTAATTTTGAAGGAACCAAATTAATCTCCAAAACTGAACACCTCAACAAGAGAATAATTATGGAAGCTATTGAAAGAAACACCCCCACAACATGAATAAACATGACTATATCTCCACCTACCAGACATCTGGAAACCAGCCCTAGTCAACAAACGAGCCCCACCCACCACTCAGGCCATTACAACCCAAAAATTACAACAAAACAACAGACACACAGTCAGCACCAATCAGCACCAATCTACCAATCATGATACAACCACATAGCCAATCAATCCACTTACTGAAACAAAGCCAGCACTCCACACACCCCCACCAAGATTTATAGAAAGATGGCAGCTCTGAGCACACTTTAAGACAAAAACACCAGCCTGAAGATGGCGAGTGAGACTTCGCCGAAACATTGCCAAGACAATCTCAATCTTACATGGAAAAAGACCTGAATACAACAACACCAGCATATATACATACGCGCGCGCACACACACACACACACACAAACATATATATACACATACACATACACAGTATATGAATCAAGACAAAACACTGTTGTTCTTGTCTCTGAATAAACATGCATACAATAGCTCACATGTTGTTTATAGTTATAGTTTCTCACAGAATGTTTCACAGCTGGTGAAATGAAGCTCAGCATAAAATAATAAAAATATGCTAAATGTTACCTTTGTATGCAAACAAAACTTCATTGTTCCTATCCATCCAATCTGTCTTCCTTCTGAAAAAAGGAAGGAGAGGAATACTTAAGTATTAGAAATGAAGTAGTCTATATTTTAGTCATTTTTTTTTTAGTCATTTTATTAGGATTTATAGGCCGCCCTTTTCCCTGAGGGGACTCAGGGTGGCTTACAATCATTAGGGAGGGGGTGCAATTTGAAATAAACAATATACAAACAAAATAAAGTAATAAAAACACAACTTGCATTCAACATTCAACATATATGTATATGATATGATATATAGACTGATGCCAAAGTTATTTGGAAGAAAACTTATCTCAGGGCTTGCTGGCAAGTTATTCTGAAACAGCAATCAGAATTTTACTTAGCCAAGAGGAATGATTTTGTTACTGTTAGTTCATTAGTTCAAATAATTATTGCAATAAGACACCCATGGAACACAATCATCCCATTAGGTTTGCCCAATGGTTGATCACAACATTTAGGGCTATTTAAATGGGGTTAAAGGCTGCATGACTTTCTGAAGGAGAGGTTGATGCAGGGCAGATACTGGGGGACAGAGAAATTGGTTGGATCTAGAGGATGGTTGGGGAAAACAATTCATCCTGGGAGAAATTTTATTTTGTATATCTGATGTTTATTTGGTTATCTCCTCCCTTTCTTTCTAGGGATTTCAGGCATCCTAGGACTTTCTCTAATGTTATGTCCACAACAATAATCTTGGCATGTTTGGCATAGAAGCACACCAGGATCCCAATCCACACATCTCATAGCTTTCTTAGCAGAAAGGGAAATGAATCATGGTTTATGTCCCTAGTCTTAATCGAACATCCAACTCACTTCTAATATTGTAATTTACCACGCTTGTCTAAAGAAATTTCCTTCTAATGGGTCTGGGAAACACTTTATTTCCTACTCGTTTTTCATGGATGCTCGCTTCGAACACCCCTGCGATAGAAATGAAGGCATCCTGGAGGAGACTTGGCAAATCTATGCTGTGGAATCAAGCAGCAGCACTTCGAGTTAACCCGAAGGGCTCTGCGCTTCCAGAAGTTGCTGACTCCGCCTGCTAGAGATTTTTCCTTCCAAATTGGACGGATGGAGTTAGGGAGCGCGTAAAAAGGCTCCGTTGCATTAACCTGCTACTCCCTCCTAATTCTGCTGCTGCTCTTTCTTTTTCTGCTCTGACGCCGTCTTCCCTTTCTCTCCAGGATAACTGGCCTGCAGGGACGCGGCGCACCAGAAGACTTTTTAGCCAAGCTTCTTTCTGTCCGAGAGGAAACAGCACGAGATAAGTTCAAATGGGACGGGTCGAAAGCCAATCTCCTTTCCCATCTCGCCGCGTGTGGGGTTGCCTGCTCCAGCTCGTCTTACAGGTCTCTGAATGCCCATTGCTTCCTCACGTCTCTCTTTGGGTGGCAGTGATGGGCGTTGAGGCCACGAATCGCCAGCGAGGTAAGAGGAAGGAAGACATCTAGGGAAGGGAAGGGACCGGAATATTTTTGATTTGGGATATTACAAAATTGCGCGACCGAGATGAAAAATGTAATACATTTTATCGTGCCACTGAGGCTGGGTGTTTATTTTGTCTAATTGGTTTCTAAGAAAAATATTTTTCGTGAAGAAGTCTGAGGCCAATTGTGAATCACTTTGAGGCTGGGAAGGGAAATGAGACTGACAGAGTTCAATAATAAAAGTAGTACTTCAATCACCAATATTGCTAAATAGTTAATCAAGTGTAAGAATGACTACGTCTAAAAAATGGTTACATTTGAAATACAATCCCCTCTTTCATGGTGGAGATCTTAGTAATTAATAGAGAACATAAGAATATGATCCAAGGTATTAAAAATATGTTCTGGAAAGATTGGGGGAGAAAATGCTCTTCGACGACCAAGAAAATAAAACCATTCACTGAAATTTAGTTTAATCTAATTTTAGATTGATTGACAATAATTGAGGACCATGATCTGTGGGATATTAAAATTAACAACAAAAACAATAATAATTACAACAAATGCCATTTCTCCCTTTCATTAATCAAATGAAAGGGCAAAGCAACAAAGTTACTTCATTTAGATTGCTTTTTTTTTTGCTTAAAACAAAATAAAAGTTACAAATCTTCCCTTCCTGACAGAAAAATATAGTATTACAAATATATATGTTGCTCTTTCATCATCCCCCAAATTGCCCAGTTGTTCCAACACAGTTGAGATGAGTACCCTTCAGGTTACTCAGAGCTTCATGACAGACTGAGATCTTAAAGGTAAATGGTTTTGATCCAGTGGTCTAACAGTATTTAATCAGTGCTTTTTGAGTTATTTTGCTTGAATTCTCTTGTGTTAAGGCTATGCAACAGGTTGTCCTCGGCTCACAATCAGTTGCTTAGAGACTATTTGAAGTTACAACAGAGCTCCCTGGGGATACTTAGGGCCCAGTTCCTAAGTCCCCATTGCTGCCCTATCACATGACTGCATGTTATGTGCCCAGCAACCACCCTGCAGTTACAGCCATTTACAATTTCCAGCGATCACATAACTACAATTTAAAATGTTTTGTTTAAAATCAGCATTTTTCACAAAATCAGCTCAGAATGAACCATTGGTTCACTTAACAACTATGGTATTTGCTTAATAAGAGGAACATTTGCTTAATAACTGTAGCACACTTAACTATGATATCAAAAAGATTATAAAAACAGGTCAGTCATATGGGTGACCTATTTTAAAACTCATAGCTGTGATGGACAGGCTTCATTATAATAATATATCAACATCTATAAATATAATATTATATAATATAGTATAGTAATGTAATGTAATATATAATATAATTGTATGTATGTATGTATGTATGTATGTATGTATGCATGCATGCATGCATGCATGCATGTCTTGGCATATTTGGGTCTTTCCCCATGTAAGATTGAGAGTATCTTGGCAACGTTCCGATGAGGTCCCACTCATCGAAATGTCGCCAAGATACTCTCAATCTTACACGGGGAAAAACCCAAATATGCCAAGACCTACATACCTGTACCCATGAAAATCTATATATGTATGTATGTATGTACGTATGTACGTATGTACGTATATGTATATGTGTATATGTATATATGTGCACATGTGTATATATGTATATATACAGTATATTTATTTATTAAATGTTATGTCAAAGTACCCGGTGTGCCCAAATATGGAAGGGGGTATACTGCTTCCTTTTTGCCTTTCAGCTCCACCCTAGGAGCCTTCCAGGCAGAAAACCATTTTTGTATTACATTTGTGCTGATAAATAAATAAAGGGAGACTAGTATAGATCTATTTCAAGCTATACCCTAGTAAGGATATGGCTAGCTGATAAGAGCTAAATATCTTGAAATAGATCTATACTAGTCTCCCTTTATCATCATCATCATCTTACTTTGTTCTCAGCATGTTTGCTGTTTTACATTTCTAGCATTGAGCATAGCTTTGTTTATTAGCCAATAGGAGTAAGTCTATGGTTCAGGTCTCTTAATGGCTACATTTTCTCAAGAATAATCTTTGAGGAGTTTCATTTTAGAAGAAGGTTTTCTGTTCCTCTCTGTCACCTATTTTCTTTTTCTTTTTTTCCGTTTATCTTGCCAGGTATTTAACCTGATTACTCACCATGAATTTATGAAGTGAGGTGGAGACAGCCTTAAGATCCACAAATTGATCATCAATCTCCTTGGTTAAATGCTGAGTGTTTAATCCTAGTTCTAATTAAAACCAGAACCAACTTTTTAGAATTCACTTATAAAATAATTTCTGGCACTGAAAATCAGGCTAAGCATTGATATATGTTCACATTTATTTTTGCTGAAAATGATGCATTCTCATTTCAGGAAAGTCAGTTTGTTTTTTGAGTAATAATAAGTCATAGAAGTTCTATAGAGAAGGCTCGCTGATAGGAAACATACTTTTCCTATAGGTTCAATTGGCAATTCAATATTGGATTGGAAAATAATTTTCTACAAAATTATGAAGACCAGCTGGTGATTTGTGCAGATATTACTGAACTAGAGGGATAAATAATTTGATATTGTGTAAGGCAAATTCATGCACATTTTTTACTAATTCCTAATTGTGGGATGCATATTGTATTTATAAATGGAACTTGTTCATCTATATTTTTTAAAAAAAATCCATGTTCATTAAGATACATTCAATGGAAAACTAAAGAAAAATGGGGTTAACTTCATAAGAAAATGAGATGCACAAAGGAAATTAAGTAACTACAAAGGAAATGATGTTAATTCTATACACTCTGGAAGTAACACTCTGTTATTTTACCTGTCACCTAATTTTGATATATACTATAAAACAGTTCTCTCAAACATGTTTAATGAATGAACTAGATGCATTCCAATATTGTAATTATAGAAACACAGATGTATTTTAAGATCCATTTGTTTTTCCTTTCTCCCTGTTTTCAGTTTTCCTGTACCAGGTGGTATTTATTAGCTTCAACAAATGTAGGTCTTCTCAAGCATTCATTTTGTAATTTTTGCAAATACATTGTTCAGTTTCTTTCTCAAGCTGTTATGTGATGATATGAATTCATGGTAGGGATAAATGATGAAGTGCTGTTTATTGTTAGGTGTCAGGCCTCCAGTTATATTCCTTTTAGGATCTTTGGCATTCCACACTTTCTCTCTCTTTCTTTACTATGCTGTTTCATTAGTGGGCAATTGGGAGGGAGGAATAGTACGGAGTAGAATGTATTTGTTTTCAAAATAAAAAAATCCTTTCTAGAATCCCAAGGTCATCTTTTGTCTCTGCACCTCTTCACCTGATCCGGGTGGAAATGCCAGCGTGGCAGAGGAAGATTGGACCATGTGATGAACCTGTGGGTGTGGGGGCAAGATATTGAACTTTCAACTGGGTGGGAACCCAGGAAGTTTTCAGCTTCGGGATTGCTACAGATGTGCCAACGTGTCTCTCTTATTAAGTTGGAACTTTGAGGAAAGCTCTGCCTTGGACTCTGATTTATTTCTGGATGATATTTGGAATGCTGACATTATCTTGAATCTCCCTAAAAACCCCAGCACGGGGCTGGTGAGGGGTGCTGATTCCCAACGCTGACTGGATCAGTATAAAATATCAGCAGACAATTAAGAGAAAGCTTTTTGAAATAAAAAGCTAAGATGAGACGTTTCTCTACATATCTCTCAAGCCGCAAAGGAATTTATGGGAGAGGAAACTTTCAGATAAATAGAGTCTGGAAAGATGCAGCCAGAGGGGACTGGGAAAACTAATTCACTGCACAGCTGGAGAATGAATGTCCCAGATCAACTTGAGCAGCTAAATATGAGTGGTGCTTCCCCTCCTTCTCCAGCCAAGGCTTGGGGGGAAAAAACTGGAGTGGAGATTTTGACTCCTCCCAAACAGAATAAATGAAATGACCCATTACCCTGCAACTAAGTTGAAGACAGATTCCCAGTTAAAATGGGGAATTCAAACCAGCCAGCAGGAAGGATTTTGGCCAACATCTCCCACTGGCCAGCAACGATGTTTGGGCTGCAGCCTGTGAATCAAGCACCACCAGGTTGGGCTTTCTTCCCAGGTCATGGATGGGACAGATGCCAGTGGACACCAGCTTGGCCATCATCATGGGCCATTTCTTTCCCTAACCATCAACTGATGGTCGGCCTGCAACCTGTCAATCAAGCAACCCCAGAATGGGTTTCCTTCCCAGGTCATGGATGGGAGCGATGCCAGTGGGCACCTGTCTCCCTCAGCAGATGGCACCATGGCAGATAACTGGGCAGTGGCTAATCCAGGGATTGACCCCTCCACCGAGTCCAGTCCCACCTGCAATTCCCCAACAGGTTCTTACATCACCTTTCTACAGAGAAAAGTTCTCGACAATGGAAAAAGGGATGAATGAGGGGGAAGCTGCAGGATGGATAGTGGAACAATGTGATGATGCGGTTCCTAAGTTTAGAAATGTAACTAGGTTCCATCCCTCGTGGGGGCCAATAAAATGCCACCATTGCTGTCAACCTGGCCACAGATTGTCAGAATGCTTGGCTCCAGCCCCAATGTCACAAACGTGCACACTAACTGCCATGGCAGTAAAGAGAAGGCCCCAGATACCACCAGAAAAGAGTCATTTGGGCCAACAACCTCTGGAAGAGGATCCCCAACCTAAGGTGATGAAGAGTCCTACCAATGGGAGGCCTTGGTGGAGAGAAATGCCGAAGATGACCCAATGATTAGTGCACCAATCCAGCCCTTTGCCTTCCAAGTCAACCTCCCAGTATCCAAAATGGGGGTGGAAGGGGAAGTTGAAGCAGTTGTGGACACCGGTTGCACTTGATGCTTAATCAGCATGTCGATTGTAAAGCATCTGGGCATATGGACAAAACCCTAGCCTGTCCCATTCGGTTGAGCAGGTAGATGGAATGTTAATTGGAGGGGCCCCAGCCATTCTAATAATTGAACTGGTGAAGTTTCAAGTGGTCCGCCACTATGAGCATCTCAGATTCATTGTGGCTCCAGAGATGCTGGAATATATTATCTTGGGGCTGCATGGCTTGACAAGTGGAAGCCTACGATAAAGTGGGAAGATGGCGGTAGGAAACTGATTATTGAATTTGGGCCGCTACCACCAGTGAAGGAAAAGGGCCACCCAGGGATGATTGAAAGCAAGAGCCCAGAACCTGCAGCACTTGCAGCAGAGGCAAAAACCTCAGGGATCCAATAAGTACCAAAAACCTTGTTGGGGGTTTTGTCGAGAAAACTGCAGTATAACAGTAAGAAGGGAGAAGTTGTTCACCCCATCATTTCTTCCACCCACCAAAAGACAACCCAAGTCATTAACTGAAGCCAGGATAAGCTGATGACAGCTATTAAATTGGTGTTCCCAACAGACCAGTGGCTCAACAATAACCAGGATATCCAACAAGGAAAAATGGATTAGTCTGGAAGGGATCAAAACTGTATGTCCCCGCAGGGTTGAGGCTGGAAGTTCTACAGCAAAGCCATGAGGTGAGGCTAGGAGGCCGCTTAGAAATGCTCCACCTCTCCAGGCATCAATTTTGGTAGCCAAAGATGAAATTGGAGGTGGAAAATTAGGTAAAAAGCTGTGCTACCTGCGCAACAATGAAACCACCAACGGAGAAATCCCCTGGGCCACTACAACGAGTCGCCAGCCCTAACCAACCATGGGAAGAGGTCGCAATGGACTTCATCATCAAATGCCCAGATAGCAGTGGGAACAGAGTAATCTGGACAGTTATTCATTTGGTTTCCAAGCAGGTGCACTTGCTCAGGGTTGCCGTCCGCAAAGAAATTAGCAAAAATGTTTGTGAAACACATTTATCGCCTACATGGAGTGCCCAAGAGGATCATTTCAGACAACAGAGTCCAGTTCACAGCCATGTTCTGGAGAGAGGTCCTGAGATCCATTAGGTCCACACAAGAACTGAGCTCAGAGGTTCATCCCAGCATGAACTGTGCAGCAGAGAGTGCCAATGTGGTAGTGGAATAATACATCTGGTGTTATGTGGACTATCAGCAAGACAACTGGTCAGACTTGCTACCCTTCGCTGAAGTGGCGTACAATGACGCAATCCACAGCAGCACTGAATTAATGCCTTTCCAGATTACCAGTGGCATGGAATTTGTTGCCATGCTTGTTGCCTAGAAGACCTTCCGCCTCCATGTTTCTGAATGAATGGATGGACACCCTAAAGAAAGAATAGGAAAATATGAAGAAAGCTATAATAGATGCGGCAGAAGCCTACAAGAAGCTGATAAATATTGCTCGCTCCAACCCCGCTTCTGTGTGGGGGACAAAGTTTTTGTGTCTACCAAATACATAAGATTAAGAATTCCTAGCCAGAAATGTGGCCCAAAATTTCTAGGTCCATTCCCAATAGTGAAGATAATGAACCCAGTTACGGTTCATCTCAGTCTACCCAGAAGTCTGTGGGAAATTGATCCAGAATTTCATTGTAGCTTGTTGAAGCCAGTAATTGGGTCCAGCATAAGACCATCCACCCAAGCTTTCCCTCCTCCAGTAGTGATAGAAGGGGAAACACAATCTGAGCTGGAAAAAATTGTAGACTCCAGGCTGTATAGGGGTCGCTTACAGTATTTAGTACATTGGAAGAGTTACCCTTTGTCCGAAGCTACTTGGGTGAAAAGCTGAAACCTAAAAATGGAGAAGTTAGTAAAACAATTCCATGAGAAGCTTTCCGATAAGCCAAAGGGTCCCCCTCGGGTGGGGGGAAGAGGTGGTTAATTTTGTTATGTTAACTTTTATGTTATTCTATTTTCAGGAAACATTTTTCTTCTGAGGAGAGGCCGCCTGTCAGGCCTGCAGTTATATTCCTTTTAGGATCTTTGGCATTCCACACTTTCTCTCTCTTTCTTTACTATGCTGTTTCATTAGTGGGCAATTGGGAGGGGGGAACAGTACGGAGTAGAATGTGTTTGTTTTCAAAATAAAAAATTCCTTTCTAGAAGACCAAGGTCATCTTTTGTCTCTGCACCTCTGACTGGAACTAGATGGGTGGAAATGCCAGTGTGGCAGAGGAAGATTGGACCATGTGATGAACATGTGGATGTGGGGGCAAGATATTGAACTTTCAACTGGGTGGGAACCCAGGAAGCTTTCAGCATTGGGATTGCTACAGATGTGCCAACATGTCATTCTTATTAAATTGGAAGTTTAAGTATAGTTCTGCCTTGGACTCTGATATATTTCTGGATGATATTTGCAGTGATCACATTAGGTATCCCTTATTAATTTTGCAATACAACGTGAACTCTTTTTATGATTCCTTTCTATTTTCCTCATTTGAAGAACATATTGCTTTGTATGTTCTAATATACATACATACATACATACATACATACATACATACATACACACACACACACACACACCATACATACCAGGGGTGGGTTTCAACCGGTTTGCGGCGGTCCCTGCGAACCGGTTGGTCGGCGAACCCGGAAGTAAGTAACTTCCGGGAACGGCAAAGGGCCGACCCGCCCGCCTGCACTCCTTACCCAGTTTTGATGAGTTCTGCACTTCCATGCATGCGCAGGATGCATACAGCGCCTGCGCGATCCTCCAGGAGCAGCTGGAGCCTCACAAAGATGCTAGTATGCATGCGTGTACTGCACGCATGCATGAGGACGCCGCCGGCCCCGTTCCAACCGAACCAGTTGGAACGGGGCGAGAAACCCACCCCTGATACATACATACATACATACATACATACATACATACATACATACATACGAACAAAAATGCATTGCAATAAGAATATGTATGTATGTATGTATGTATGTATCAGGGGTGGGTTTCAACCCGTTCGCAGCGGTCCCTGTGAACCGGTTAGTCGCCGAACCTGGAAGTAAGTAACTTCCGGGAACGGCGAAGGGCGCGCCCGCCCGCCCGCGGTCCTTACCCAGTTTTGACGAGTTCTGCGCTTCCACGCATGCGCAGGACGCATACAGCGCATATGTGACCGTCCAGGAGCAGCTGGAGCGTCACGCAGACACTAATATGCATGCGTGCACTGTGCACGTGCACGAGGACGCCGCCGGCCCCGTTCCAACCGAACCGGTTGGAACAGGGCGAGAAACCCACCCCTGGTATGTATGTATGTATGTATGTATGTATGTATGTATGTATGTTTTTTTTTGGACAATTGCAGTATTGTGTGTCTTGACTGTTTTCTTTGGATTTATTTTTGACGCTAAAAGATGAATTGTTATGGAACACAGACTCCTGTTTGGTTATCTCTAAGGTAATTTAAATCAATGCGTCAACCCTGTGAGATCAAACACTTAACACTATGTCCCACTTGGCAATTCTTCAACACTACAAAGGGTCACTGTCTTTTTCCAAATCCCTATTAAAGTAAAAAAAAAAAACCTGTGATGATTTATTTGTGCATCTCCTTCATTCTCCCCTTGCGTGCACAAGATGTTGTAAGTAAATGTTGTAAGTGTTGCCCATGAGTAATTTTGAACCTTGAAACAATAGTATTACATGCCACCTCCTTTCTGAGGTAATCTGTATTATAAATTCCTCAACCTGAGAGAAAAAAAAACTTGTTGAAGCTTGTGGAAGAATGGTGGAATAGATGTATTAAAAGATGAATGAGTAATTGAATAAATAAATAAAATCTTAGGTTTGACCTACATATGCAGTAAACCAAGAATGGGCAATGTTTTTGTCCAGAAATTGTCTGCAAGAAAGAATAGTCTTTGACTAATAAGCTATACATGCTCGTCATTGCCCTCTCCCTGGCTCATTTCAGAAAATACAAAGATATTTCCTTTTACTCAATTGCATATACAAATACACCTTTTTCTTTCCAAATTTTTCTAACCCAGCAGCAAGAAATTGTACTTCACCTAGTATATGAAATAATTATGTACCAACAAATAACTATTTGTCAATCGATATTTGGGTAGGGGGTATTATCCAAAGTACCAAGGCAAGAAAAGAAGCAATAGATAGAAACAGATTATAGAGAGAAACAACCTAGAATCACTAAGGAGTAATTTCCTGATAGTAAGAATAATCAACCAGTGCATTGGACTAAATGACCTCCAAAGTCCCTTCCAACTCTGTTATTCTGTTATATTTGGTTAACTTGTAGGAATATAGCTTTCAAAGGAGCAACCAGTGTGGTCTAGCAGAAGACAAATGTGAATTCCCTTTCAGTATGTTATTCTTCAAATTCACCAAACAGATTTTTTACAAGCTTGAAGGTATATACCAAGACATAATATATATTAGGGGTGTCAAACTTGTGTCATCATGGTGGTGTCACATCACGTATTGGTACTGTCAGGTTTCCGAAAGATGCCATAATTCCTGAGTCTCGAGCCAAGTTTCAAAAGAAATCCAGTCATTTATTAGGAACAATATTTCAGCAATACCCCATTGCAGTCAGATATGACCTTATTTAAATTATGGCTGAACTTTGCCCCTGTTTCTTCCCGCCCCTCAGTCTGTGTCATAAATCACATTCTCCAATGAGGTGCATGCTTCACAAGCCTTCTGCAGTAATCTGAGATACGACTCTAGTCAAAAGTATGTGTGGAATGTGCTCCCCCTGTTTCCTCACCATGGCAACTTGATAACAGACATACAAATCCTCTTTGAGTTGATAGGTACTTTTTTCTCCTTCGCTAAACCGGATGTGGGCATGGCCAGTGCATGACACATCTGGCCCATGGGCCAGGAGTTTAACAGCCCTGACTTAGATGACTCTCCAAACCTTCTCCTTCTATTTCACAATTGTGTTCTGCTAGTCTGCCAAAAAAAATGATGTGACAAGTTAAAATGCAGCACAAAATCTATGTGGGGATTTTTTCTTCCTACCAGTGATGGCAATGAATGCCTTGATTGCTTGTTCAGATACCATGAGATGATATGACTATTGAACCATAACATACCAGAGCATAGATGGAACATATTATTTTCTTTCTTTTTTGTTTTAAACTGGCTGTTGCACTCTTCAGATCACAATCCAACAGTGTGACAGTGACTTTCAAAATTCATTTAAATATAAAACAAAAAACCCCAATGTTACTAACAAAATAACTAAAACAAAATGACTGTCCTGTTTAAGAAGGTAAGAATTTAACAGCGAAATGAGCCAGTGATATGCTAAGTTGCATTGTTTTTTGAAAATGTAATAATAAGCAGGAATCCATTTCTCTCTAAAATTGGACTCTGAAGAAAGGATATCACAATAAAATTGCTTTATTTTCAAGAGAAGAATTTAAATTAGGGCTGTCTAGTTTCTTAAAATAAAAACTTGAACTAAATTTCTTATCAAGAAGAGAAATATCCTGCTCACTATAAGCAGTGAACAAAAACAATGTGCTTTGTAGTGTTGAGAGAAATTATTGTTTTATATTATACCAGAGAAAACCAAACTGTAAAAACATAAATATTCTCTATCAGTCTTTAAAACTTATTTGAAATGCTAAACAGTACAATAGAATATGTCATTTACTTTTATGAAAAATAGAAGTTTAAATATGGAAAACATTCACATAGTTATAGTAAACTGAGAGCCAGCTTGCATTCTAAAACTGCAAATAATTACCAGTCTTTTAAAAAAACACTCCCTGCCCCAAATATAATGATTTAAGTGAAATTGAAGCTTTTAAAGAGGTTTAGCAGTTCACACAATTTGAAATAAATGTTAGAGGTTAAGATTAGATTTTCAAAAAGGGTGATATTAGATATGCCAAAGAACAATATTATGACTATTAGAAGGATGTAGTAAATATTAATTAATTGAAAAATGAAGGAATACATGCCAATGTCAAAACTTATAATAACACTAGACTATATGAAGGAAGTAGAAATTAAAGCTTCCTAAGAGGTTTAGTAGTTCACCCAGTTTGAAGTAAATAAAAAATGAAAACTTAATTCTAAGCTTTATCAGATATCCCGATACTCAGTATGAATTCAGATTTTTTAAGTATAGCAAAACTAAACACAAGCATTCTTTTCACTAGCATTAGATATAATTTAGGACAGTGATGACTAACCTTTTTGTTGTTGGGTGCCAAAAATGCGAGGCCATGCACACAGTAGCGTGCATGTGTGCCAGCATGCATAATTAAGGTGACCAGATGTCCCAATTTCAGCGAGATAATCACGCTTTATAACAATTTGTCCCGTATCCTGGCCCATTTTAAAAAAGTCCCGATTTTCTGGCTTCATGTTGAAAGCCCAGTGGATTTACTTAAGAAATCCTAACCGGGGCAAGACAAAAGACACCCTGTCTAACCTCTCTCTCTGTCTCAGTACTTTTATTGAAGATATTAAAATGTTAAAGCAACAAAACGGACCCCCCCTGCGCCCCTTTTACTCACTTTTATAAGAAAAAATGACGAAGTAGCATAGAGCTCCAGGAAGTGGCTAGAGGGGCCGTGTTACTTCCTGGATTTTCTGGAGGGGAGGGGCACGGAGGTTGGAGGTCTGCTCCAAAATGGTGGCAAAGTTTCTTTGAAAAATATTTCCCTGACTAATTTCACCATCTCAATTTGCTCAGTTCTTTGTATTAACATCTACATCATTCTGGGTTGACTTGTAGTGCAAGCCTGCTGGTAAGTGAGCTGGGTTTTTTTCTTTTATTTTTTTAATGTATTTTAAAATAATATTTTATTTATTGTGCATAGGATTTTTTAAAATTCTGTGTGGATTCTTTTTTTAAATTGTCTTAGACTATTTAAAAAAAGATTCTATCCAAAATAAATTGAAGTGAAACCATGTTTAAAAATTCTATGCACAATACTTTGAAATATATTGTGCATAGAAAGAATAGTTTGAAATGTTTTATTTCAATTTGTTCTGTGTGGATTCTTTTTTAAAATTGTCTTAGGCTATTTAAAAAAAGATTCTATCCAAAATACAAAATACCAGCTGCAGTTATTCACTTAAGAACTGTGGCAAGAAAGGTGGTATAATGTGCTTAGTGACCAAAGTTACAATGGCATTGAAAAAAGTAACTGATGACCATTTTCACACTTAGCGACCATTTTCACACTTAGTGACTGTTGCAGCATCCTCATGGTCACACGATCAAAATTTTGATGTTTGTCAACAGATTTGTATTTATGATGGTTTCAGTGTCCTGGGGTCATGTAATCACCTTTTGACAAAGTCAAATGGGGAAACCAGATTTACTTATGTTACTAACTTATCAGCTGCAGTTATTCACTTAAGAACTGTGGCCAGAAAGGTGGTATAGTGACCAAAGTTACAATGGCATTGAAAAAAGTGACTGATGACCATTTTTCACACTTAGCGACCATTGCAGCATTTTCATGGTCACGTGATCAAAATGTTGATGTTTGGCAACAGTTACAATTTATATTTGTAAATTGTAGTTATGTTGAAATTTTAAAAAAAGTTACAATACTATTTTTGCGTTGTATGAAAAATTTTGTTGCTCCATATAAAATTTTTAATCAAACCCGCCCCCCCCCCCCCCCGGGTCAAAGGTGTCCCTCTTTACCAATCTGAAAATCTGGTCACCTTATGCTTAATGCAAAGCACACTCCCACATGTGCGTGCATGGACAACACCTCCCCTGCTCCTCTCTTGTGTGCTGCACTACTCGCCTCCAAGTTGAGCTTGGTATTTCCTCCGGGGAGGGTGGAGAGGCTGTTTTTGCTCTCCCCAAGCTTCATGAAAGCCTCAGGAGCCTGGGTAGGATGAAAAATAAGTCCAATGCCCCCCCCCCAGTTCTGGAGGCTTTCCTGAAACCTGGAGAGGGCAATAACGCCCTCCCGTGGCCCCTCGGAGACCCTCTGGAAGCCAGAAATAAATCATTTCTGAATTTCCAGTAGGCCTGTTGGGCCCATTTTTTGCCCTTCCCAGGCTCCAGAAGGCCAAAAATCAGCTGGCCAGCATGCGCATGCATGCTGGAGCAGACAGCTCGTGTGCCAGTAGATATGGCTCTACATGCCACCTGTGGCACGCATGCTATAGGATCGCCATCACATATTTAGGTTTTGAAGAAGGAATAACCAATCAAAACATACATAAACATACCTCCAAAAGAAGTGTGAGCAGATTTTTCAATGATGGACCAAGCCTTGCTCCATTCCCTTTTCTCTTGTAATGATACTTACTTTCCCTCCTGATTTTTTTCAATTGGATCTAATTCCTAGAGACAACCTGGACAAATCCCCAGAGTTCTCTTGGCAAAGTTTTTTATAAATACTATTGCCTCTTTCCTAGGGCTGAGATAAAGTGACTAACCCAAGAAGCTGGCTTTGTCTCCAAGGCAGGAATAGAATTTACTGCCCTCCCAGTTTCTAGCCTGTTTCTTTAACCATTACATCAAAGTGGCTCTCAATACACCACCACAATCCCTTTCAATTCAGCTATGAAATACTGGAATTAGAGAATTGCTAACTTCTAACTTCTAGGAATAACCTTTTTGATTGTTTTGATTTTGATGGTTCATAAAATGCTAACTGATGCAAGTAAACAAGCCCCAAAACTTTTTTAATCTTGATATGCTAGTTTTTCATTTGCAGAAATAATACTTCTTTTCGTAGGGAATACTTTTCAGGTACGAACACCCAGACCAGTGGTGGGATTCAATTTTTTTTTACTACCAGTTCTGTGGGCATGGCAAGGGAAGGATACTGCAAAATCCTCATTCCGTCCCCACCCCACTAACCTGCTTTTCATCTCAGGTCTCCTGTTCAGGGTAACAAAAGCAGATCAGCTGGGAGGCAGCGGTGCATGGCCAGCATATTTGCCGGTTCTCTGAACTACTCAAATTTCAGCTACCAGTTCTCCAGAAATCTGTCAGAACTGGCTGAATACCACCTCTGAGCCAGACCCTCATGTGCAGAGTTCAAACTAATTACTTTATTAGAAGACAAGCATCTCTCCAATCTGTCAACCTAATCATGGGAACAATTAGCTAAGGCTCCAGGGAATTCAGAGAGGGTCAGTTATGATCCTTTTATAGTTGCACAGTGACTCTAGACTTCCCCTTCTTTCCTCCTTTGTCCCAGGCTAGATACTTGATCAGCAATACTACCTGATCTAGGCTAAAACAGAATAACAGAGTTGGAAGGGACATTGAAGGTCTTCTAGTCCAACCTGCCTTCCCCCACTCAAGCAGGAAACAGTATGCCATTTCAGACAAATAGTTTTCCAATCTCTTCTTAAAAACCTCCACTATTGGAGCACCCACCACTTCTGGAAGAAAGTTTGTTCCAGTGACTAATTGTTCTAAATATCAGGACATTTTATCTTAGTTCAGATTAGCGCTCTCGTTGCTTAGTTTCTATCCATTGCTCTTTTTTTCCGCCTTCAGATGTTTTGGAGAATAGGTTCTCCTCCTTCTTTTGGCAGTCCCTCAGATATTGAACACTACTATCAGTTGGATGGTGGTTTGAATCTTTGGATGGACAAGAGTGACTTTATGTCTTTGCTCCATCTCATTTTTGCAATCTGGGTCTGGTAGACCTACTTGGTGCTTTTATTTCAGACTATTATCGGAATGTTTTCTCAATCTGCTATAAGGTATTGTGAGATGAATTTATTAGAAAGAGCTGGGGAAGTCTCAGCTTGAATTGTTATGTTTAATATTCTTCAATAGTTCAGACATGTGACCATGCTGTTTTTACTTTTTGCTTGATTTACTTAACTGGCATTGTTTTTTAGAGCTACATGTGGTCAGCTAGTTGTTGTATAATTGTATCTTTTTCTTGCTCTTGCTTATATGTGTATCCAGAAGAAATAACAACAGCCTCAAATATACAGATGATGCCACTCTAATGCAGAAAGTGAAGAGGAACTAAAGAGCCTCTTGATGCAGGTGAAGAAGGAGAGTGCAAATGTTGGCTTGAAACTCAACATTAAGAAAACTAAGATCATGGCACTCAGCCCTCTCAATTCCTGGCAAATGGATGAGGAAGAAATGGAGGTAGTGACAGGTTTTATTTTCCTGGGCTCCGAGATCACTGCAGATGGGGACTCCAGCCAAGAAATTAAAAGATGTATGCTCCTGGGGAGGAAAACTATGGCAAAACAGCACACTAAAAATCAGAGATAATACCTTGCCAAGAAATGTGCATATAGTCAAGGCTATGGTTTTCCCAGTTGCAATGTATGGCTGTAAAGGTTGGATCGTAAGAAAGGCTGAGCGCCAAAGAATTGAGGCCTTTGAACTATGGTGCTGGAGAAAACTACTCCAAGTTCCTTGAACTGCAAGGTGATCAAACCAGTCAGACCTAGAGGAGATCAACTCTGACTGCTCTTTAGAAGACCAGATCCTGAAGATGAAACTTAAATACTTTAGCCACCTAATGAGAAGGAAGGATTAATGCTGAGAAAGATTGAGGGCCAAAGAAGAATGGGATGACAGATAATGATGTGGCTGGATAGAGTCACCAAAGCAGTAGGTAAGAGCTTAAATAAACTCCAGAGGATGGAATAGGAAGGCCTGGAGCAGAGGTTCTCAACCTGTGGGTTGCGACCCCTTTGTGGGGGTCAAATGACCCTTTCACAGGGGTCACCCAAGACCATCAGAAAACATTTATTTTTGATGGTCTTAGGAACTGAGAAACCTGTGTGTCAGTGTTTGGAGCCAGGGGAACAGCAGCGGCAGCGGGGGTGGAGGTGGGTGCTGTCTTGTGAAAGGGAGGGGCTACCTGACAGGAGCTGCGGCATGAGGACCACCGGCACCAAGCCAATTGCGACATGAGAGGCATCGGTGGGCGGATTAGATGGCTGCGCTTGATGGGAGGGGAGGGGGGAGAATGGAGCATGCGAGTGCCAGCGAGGCAACGCCCTGAGAGGTGTCTGGGCCAGACTCGTTCTCCCAGCTGTGAGGGGAGGGGACTCAGGGAAGAAGGAGCTGAGAACCAAGGCAGGAAGGATGGCGACGATGTCCCTTCAATCCGCAGCCTCCTCCTCCTCGGAGACTCGGAAATTCACACAGGCGCTCTGCAGCATCTGGCTCCAGACGTTCGGGTTTTCCCTTTTCTGTAAAAACCTCCGTTCATTCACAAGGAGACCCGCCTTCATTTCTTCCCACGATATCTATGAATGAATGAGTAGTTGGAAAACTTGGGAGCAAGAGAATTCCAGGAGTTTAGGGACAGAGGGAAAATAGGTAGCTGTCACAAAGCATCTTCAGCAGCCGCTTTGAAAAAAAATAAAGCACTACATCTTTTTAGTTTTAGGTTTTAAGGTTCCATGCTTAGAATAGAATGGAATGGAATAGGAAAATGGAATGGGAATGGAAATAGGAATGAAATAGGAATAACATGGAATGGAATGGAATGGAATGGAATGGAATGGAATAGGAGTAGGAGTAGGAATAGGAATAGGAATAGGAATAGGAATAGGAATAGGAATAGGAATAGGAATAGGAATAGAATGAAATAAAAAAGAAATGTTTATTGGTGGTGTGATAAGACACACAAGGAATTTGTCTTCAGTGCACCAAATCACAGTGTATATATAAACAGCAAGAACATAGGTCATAATAATAGTTACAATCATTAGTTACAAACAACAATTGATAAATCATAAAGAACCAGTAGGACAAGATGAAAAATAGGAGGGGATATCCAACCTAGTACTGTATTTCTCTTTGACCCGTTTTTTTTTACTGTCTTTCTTCTCTGTTTTATTTTTATTTTGTTACCAACTGAAATGTTTCATTCATACAAAGTTTTTGTAACAAGGTTAGAGGTTATATTGTATTGTATTGTATTGTATTGTATTGTATTGTATTGTATTGTATTGTATTGTATTGTATGTATTATTTTCATTAGCAAACCATTTCACAATATATAATTACATATTGTTTTTGTGATTAATCACTATGCTTTAATTATGTTCAATTTGTAATAATGAAAATACATCCTGCATATCCGATATTTACATTACAATTCATAACAGTAGCAAAATTACAGTTATGAAGTAGCAACAAAAATAATTTTATGGTTGGGTATCACCACAACATGAGGAACTGTATTAAAGGGTCACGTCATTGGGAAGATTGAGAACCACTGGCCTGGAGAAATTTTTCATTTCATTTCATTTCATTTTCATTTTCATTTCATTTTATTTAAATTTATAGGCCGCCCTTTTCCCTGAGGGGACTCAGGGCGGCTTACAATTAATGGGAAGGGAGTGTAGGACAAAACACAAGAAAGAAAAAATGTGAATAATAAAAAAATAAACCAATAAAACACAACATTCATTCAGCATTCGGGTGGGGCAAGTACAGGTCTTATCCCCAGGCCTGACGGGATAGCCAGATCTTGAGGGCTGTGTGGAAGGCCTGGACGGTGGTGAGGGTATGAATCTCCACGGGGAGATCGTTCCAAAGCATCGGAGCTGCAACCAAGAAGGCTCTCCTCCGCGTAGTTGCCAGTCGGCACTGGCTGGCGGATGGAATGTTGTCCATGGGGTTGTTATGGATTGGACATGACTTCACAACAAACAACAACAATAGTGACCAGATAAAGAAAAGATCAGTACATCAAGGTGAGCAGGAGATAGACGTAATATACGGTAGTCATCACTTTGAAGACAGATTTGGGGTTTTGACTATTTTCCATTTTTTTAAATTGCCTTCAACCCTCGGCCTTTTAGTAATTAAAAACTTGTATTTGCTTCATCAAAGAAAAACTTGATATATGGCCCAACTCTGCTGGAACTCATACATATATGCAGGGTTCAAATTTATTCTTTTCATGGATTTTCTTTCAGTGGTCCTTGCCACCAAGCCACCTTCCATTTTCTGCTATGACTGATTTTACTCGAGACAAAAAAGAATCCCAAGGACCATAATAAAACCTATCACTAGCAACTGCTTTTTAATGGAATGATTTACAAACTAGAAAAGATTCCAGTAGGAACTCTTTCCTTTCAATCTTAATAAAAGGGAGAAAATTCAATGTTCAGAAATGAGCTTTTGCACCTGGGATCTGATAGGAATTTCAAAAATCTTTTAATATATGTGATAATTACACTTAATGATTCAGAGTAATTATTACAAATATTGACATACGTTTTATAATAAATACGTATACCACTGCTTATATTCATATTGCATTTGATGTCATCAGGGATATACAAGTTAATTGCTCTCACTGCCATTGGCATACTGAAACTAACAGAAGAAGAAAAAAAATTCCTTTTCCTTTTCTTTTTTGTTCAAGCTTCTCTGAGGACCAATTCAAATATTTAAAAAATCCCCAGGAGGTTCTACAAAACGTCAATTTGAGTGACATCATACCACATGGCGATCATACATTATTGAAACTTTGTAATCTACTACACTATTCCCAAGTCAGCGTAAAGCACATTTAAAAATTAATTGCTGTTATAGATTGCAGAGTAACTGTGTCCATCCATTAGAAAGGGAAGAAAGAATCCAGTGGATGTTTTGTCAGTTGCTGTGGTGATGCAAATAATGAATTATTTAATTGTCCATATGGAACTTTGTAATTAGCAACACACCATGTAGAATTCCATATAGGTTACAGTTTTAAACATATCTGCAAGTAAACACTGCTGTGTTCAGTCTGGCTCATTCAGTAGAAGAAGAAGCAATATAGCATTCATCGGTATTCAGGTACAGTGTCTGAATTCATTCACTGCAATCTAGTAAATAGATAGAAGCTTGAAAATAAGCAAAGCATGTCCATTTTTGTTGGCCAGAGCACTCTAGTCTCACAACACACATTTATCTGTTTATTTGTTTGTATCCCACCTTTATTATTTTTAAAAATAACTCAAGGTGGCAAACACATGCAACATATCTTCCTCCTCCTATTTTCAATCCTATGAGGTCAGTTGGACTGAGAAAAGTAATTGGCTCAAGGTCACCCAGCTGACTTTTATGGCGAAGGCAGCCCTTGAACTCATGGTCTTGCTTTCTAGCCCAGTGCCTCAACTAAACCAAACTAAGTCTCTCTAATTCCTAAATATACTGCCTATTTTAGACTTGCAGTGTGAAAGAATAAAGATATGTATTCTAAATTTCTCTCTGAGTTGTGCATAGCACAACTGAGAAAAAATAAATATAGAAATTTGGGATCTTTCAAAATGTTGGCTCTTTCTTACCTTTATTAGAGTATATCATGTCTTTTTAGAGAGTCCAAGGATAAGATACTCTAACCATGGAAACTGACTGGAAGGTAAGAGAGTAGAATCCAATTTCAGTTTCTATTTTTTAAAGATAATAGGATTTCTGGTCCTATTATATGCAACAGTGAGAATTTAAGTTGAAAAAGAATATTGCATTCACACCTAATATTATGTTAGATAAACTTGATATAAGATGTTATTGTTGTCAGCTAAAATGACAAGTTCTGACTGCTAAATTGGATTGTTTTCTAAAAATTCCTGGTAATGTAGTCAGCAGCTAGAATCATTCCTTCACATCTGGTAAAAACATAAGGCACCCATTATCCATATTAGAATGAAAGAAATCTTAAAAGTTAAATTCTCATTTTAGCTTTAATATTTTTACAATAATTTATTAAATCTTATATTTCTTTCAAGTATACCTGATTAACTTTGTTATGTGTTTACTGCAAGGATGCTTATATTGGAAAAAATGTTTGAACTCTTCTATGGGAGAGTGCTTTTTTTCCTCTTTATAAAGTGCATATTTCAATTTTATAAGTTTTTAAAGTTAGAATAGATAGCACATGTAGTCATTGTTTAGTAACTACCTTGGACAGCAACCCTTTACAGTTATGATGGTGATAAAAATATGTGTGACAATCCTCACATTTATGATGTTTGCCAGTCTGTAAAGCAAAGGAAAGCTGAATTGAGACGATAAGCAAAGTCACATATTCGCTTAGCAATCCTTTCACTTAACAACCAAGTAGCTGATTCCAATTGTGGTTGTTTCAGACTTCTATCTATGAGGAGACTATTTATCATTGTTCTCATATGGCAGGGCAAGCTACTGTATGTAAACAGAGAGCAAACCCCACTCAGTCCTAGCACTGAAGATGTTACCAGTGGTGGGCTTCAAAAATTTCGGCAACAGCTTCTCTGTCCAGTTGCTGGGTGAGCATGGTCATGGTGGCTTCCTAGTTGGCCTGCATGATGGCGGGGGAGGGGGAAGACATTTTCACCTTCCCAGGACTCCAGAGGCTTTGCTGGAGCCTGTGGGAGAATGAAAACTGCCTACCCTGGTCTCCAGAGGCCCTCTGGAGTTTCTAGCTTTCCGGAACTTTGAGGAGGCCTATTTCCGCCCCCCCCCCCCCAAGCCTCCGTGCAAGCCCTGCACTTACCTTGCATCCAAAATGGACCACGGGACAACTCCTAGGAGGGGCTTGGCAGGGTAGGGGTGGAGGGACAGCCAGAGGTGGAATTTGGAGGTTCTCCGAACCGGCCATAACATTAGTTGCAGGTTCTCCCAAACCTGGGAGAACCTGTAGCAGCCCAGCCCTGGATGTTACTTTTCTGGTATCAAATACTAAGGACTCTATAGTTCAACCCTGAACTATATATGTTTTCTTCTATTGGTAGTGCAAAAGTCTTCATTACCTTTTTAAACTATGATTGCTCCTGTTCAAAATTGATTTTGATTTTCTGTAGTAAACTGAGTGTAGCTTCCAGATGTTTAGGACTTCATAAATTCCAGTTAACACTGTAATCCACAATGGATTAGGAGAGTTATGGCTCTGAATAACTGAGAACAGTTTTAAAACCTCAACACTAAAACATACCTAACATTAATCAAAGAAAAGGTCAGACATAACAGTAAAATGTGATAATGTACTTTTAAAACCGAAGCTCAAAAACTTTCAATCTCCTTGTAACTAAGCCAGTACATCAAGAGGGAGTGCATTAGCCTTAGGCTTGTTTCCCTGACTATAAACCACAGCTGCATCTGAATATGGTTACATTCTCATGTTCATCACTTTTGGCAGCAGTAACAAAATTTTACTCATGTATCATTTTACAACTTAAAAAATTATTCAAATGGTATTGTCTTCAAAAGCAGTGAGCAGTCAGAAGATATGGGCACATAACTCTTGTTTGCAACTCCTTCTGTTCCTTGGAATTGTTAGAAATTGGTAGCAGAATTTAATGCCATTTTAGACACAAACACCCAAAAATGAGTACCCAAAAATGATATAAAATAAGGAATTTGAAGGCATAATACAATTTGAAAATAAATGAAATATACACATATTTCTGAGATATAAAAAGAACCATGTACATGGAGCTACTCAATATAGTATCCATTCTCCAAATGTGAATTGCAGCGCTTTCAAGATTGTATATGTTTGAACTATAGTTATGCTCTGTACAAAATCATTTGGACTGAAAATGGTAGGAGAATTGATAATAATGATAGGAATGTAAAAGAGATGTAAAGATGAAGGAGAAACTTGTCTTTTCTGTCCATTACATCAATACATCTCAGGAGTATTTGTAAAAAACCTTTTTGATTGGTTGATATAATCTTCTAGTTCCTGGAAACTGAGTAAAAAAGCCATGAGTAATATAATAAATGTTTTCTTCAATGTGACTTTTGACTATAAATCTAGAATTAATGAAGAATAAAATGGAATAGTTGAATAAGTAATTCAGTCATCTTCACCCTGATGTCCTCCAACTTTTTGAGCTACGTCTATAGTAGCTATATTCTTACATGGCAATGACTATGCCAATTAGGGACAACTATGGATTTTAATCCAACATCTGAAGAGCATTAAACTGAGGAATTAATTCATCTCCAAATTTGTCTGGAATTGATTTTTTCCAAAAAGGTTTTTGTGGTACCCTTATGATAGCATTTTATTTATAGATTTTGTTTACCTCCTGAACATTCATTTTTGCTGATGTGAGTGAATAAGGAATGAGTCCAACACTCAGAACTTCCAATTCAGATTATAAATACACACTGGGACATTGTGGAATACTTAATGGCATTGCAAAGAACGATTGTCATGATATAAGTCAAATAAAACCTAAACCTAAACCAAATTGCAAAGAACGATTGCCATGATATGATAGGATCATATGAATGGAGCTAAATTCACAGAAGGATTTAAAGGCCTTCTGTCTTTCATTAGTGAATGGAGGAAATCATAATTTTCTGAGGCCAATTAAGGTTATTTTTTTCCCTAAAGACCAGTCATTATTTATTTAAAAGGATTCTATGGATAATGTTTGGATTTAAATTCCTCTTATAAGCCTGGGGACCCGTAATAAGTTATTATTTATTGACTGGGTAGATGACTGAATTGGATATAGGTTCTTCAATTTACAGCATATTCCTATCCATGTGTACTTCAGTCTTTTCATTTTGGAAAAGATTATTTTCAGCCAAAATCATCTAAAGCACATTGTATAGAACAAATAAAAAATGGTAAAATGCTTTAACAATTATTAATGATAACTGTACCTTTTCAGTTTAATATAGAATCTGATATGAAGTTTTATACTGTCTTATACTGTCTTACCCCAAAGAGATTTCCCATGCCATCTGTGCTGGCAGAAGGGATACCGTCAGGCAGAAAAGCCTTTTCTGCCATGACTTCTGCTCTGTGGAACACCATGCTTCCCAAGATGAGATCTGTACTCACCTTTTTGACCTTCTAAACGGGCCTAAAGCCCCAACTCTGCCAACTGACCTAGGCCCCCAATGGGGATGTGTCATTCTGGAGGTGGTCAATGGATTTAATAAGACCCTACCATTTTCCTGTGTGGCCATATTTTCATTTCAGTCGGAACTGATGAAGCTTCTTGGATGAGAAGTGAAATGTTTTCTTCTTTTTCCTAAAAACAACAACAGTGCTGTTGTCTTTTGAAGAAAGAAGAGCATCTTTGAGGCAGCTGGATGATTGAGAGTCTCCACAGGCATTCAATAAAAGTATGGCTGAGGGATTTATAACTGAAGGATGACCTCAGCTGGGCAAAATCAACCTTGGCTTTTTAGAAAATGGATGTTAGAATAGATTTGGAGAAATTCAGTCACAGCATAAAAGAAAATGAAGATTTAATTGTAGATTTGCTGTTGGCACTATAGCAGAAGAGTCTAGTATTTTGAAAGAGGCTGTTCTTGTTTGAAGGCTCCTGCTTTTAGAGTTGTATCATGTCATGTGATAAATTTATTATACACATGCTTTGCACAGGCGCACATGCACAGTTTATTGCAAATTGTTCTGTGCATGTTCAGAACATGAAAAAATTACTAAAAACATGTTTGTGTTACACATTGAGACTGGAGCAATAGGCTCCACCAAGGGCCTCCATTCCAGCAGGAAAATACTGAAAGTCGATTGGCTGAGCCATCTGAGCGGCTCCCTATAAAAGGGCTAGCTATCAGACAGGCCAGGGCTGGATCTGTACATAGTTATTGAATAAAGATCTGTTGTTGTCACTGAAGTCTGAGTCCTGTCTCATCCGTTCACCCTACCTAACAGTTTGTTTAGGATCTGTGGAGCTCTTAGTGTTCTCGCAGCTTGATTGTTTGTTTGCAGATGTTTCATTATCCAAATAAGTAACAACATCATCAACGCTATTGAGTGTAGGATTTGCTCCCTGTTTTGAAACAGCATGTTTTTATACACTATAAGGACAGTCCTTGACCTATGACTGGAATTAGTACTGAAATTTTGGCTGTAAGTCATTGTGGTTATAAGTCTAGGGTAAGGTGACCAGATTTTCAGATTGGAAAAGAGGGACACCCTTGACCGGGGGGGGGGGCTTGATTAAAAAAACTTTTTTTGTCAAAAGGTCACCCCAGGACACTGAAACCAGAATAAATACGAATCTGTTGCCAAACAAAATTTTGATCACGTGACCATGAGGATGCTGCAACGGTCGCTAAGTGTGAAAAATGGTCGCAACGGTCGCTAAGTGTGAAAAATGGTCATCAGTCACTTTTTTCAATGCCATTGTAACTTTGGTCACTAAATGTTTTCCCCCTCCTCGAGACTCCTCACTTCTTCCTTCATTCCTCTTGCTTATCTACCTTCACCTTATCTGTCTTCTGCTCTTTCCCTCTCTTCCTTCCTTCCTCCCTCCTTCCATCCTCTTCTTTCCTCACTTACTCCCTTCCTCCTTTTTTCTCTTCCTTCCTCCTTCCATTCTTTATACGATATAAAATTCAATGAGGGTGAAACACACAAAATCTGGCAAAGCTGCCTTGCACCAACCTGGCCTGCCCATAGAATAGCAGCCACTTTGAGACACATAAACCTGGTTTGAACATATTGCATCACAAAGATTTGCAAAGATCACATTTGCAAAAAGGAACATTTCTTGTAGTAAATACATTTTATAAACAATTTAAAAGTAAAAATCCCCCCAAAATAATAAAAAAGGTATTCTATAAATAAAAGAAATCCTTAAAAACCATTGTTAAGTATTACACCAGCAATAATTTATACTGTCACCATTTCAAACTATCATCAGAAATACGAATCTGTTGCCAAACATCAACATTTTGATCGCGTAACCATGAGGATGCCACAACGGTCGCTAAGTGTGAAAATGGTCATCAGTCACTTTTTTCAATGCCATTGTAATTTTGGTCACTAAACAGCCATGTTCCTGACTTAACAACCACCATGATTCACTTAACGTGGCAATAAAAGGTCGCAAAATGAGGCAAAAATCATTTAACAAACGTCTCCCTTAGCAACAGAAATTGGGGGATCAATCCTGGTCGTAAGTCGAGGATTACCGGTAGCCAATTGCAAAAGGCAACTTTACTTGGAACAGGTGAGATTGTGCCCGGATCCCTTTCATGCCAACATATCCATCTTCTGCTCTTTCCCTCTCTTCCTTCCTTTCTCCTTCCATCATCTCCTTTCCTCACTCACTCCCTTCTTCCTTTTTTCTCTTCCTTCCTCCTTCCATTCTTTCAGCTTCATTTCTTTTGCCTATCTACCTTCTCTGTCTTTCTGCTCTTTCCATTTCTCCCTTCCTCTTTGCTTTTGTTCCTTTCTCCTTCCCTCCTTTCCTATTTCTTGCTTCTTCCTTCCTTCTGCCTATCTACCTTCACCTTCTCTGTCTTTCTGCTCTTTCCCTGTCTTCCCCTTTCCTCCCTCCTTCCCTTCTTTCCTTTCTAGTTCCATCCTTTCTTCTTTCCTCTCTCCCTCTTTTTTCCCTTCCTTCCGCCTTCCTCTTGCCTATCAACTTCATCCTCTTTGTCTTTCTGCTCTTTCCCTCTCTTCCCCTTTTCTTCCTACCTCCTTCCTTCTCCCTCCCTTCTTCTTTTTCTTCCTTTCTTCTTCCATCTTCCTCCTTCTCCTTCCATTCTTTCTCCTTCCATCCATCTTTTCTCCTTCCATCTTCTCCCCCCCTTCCTTCTTCTTTTCCTCCCCCCTCCCTCCTTCCTTCCTCTCCTTCCCTTTCTCACACACAGGAAGGGGAGGGGGGCTATCTAGTCGCTTTCACAGCATAATTTCTTTATCTAACTTTTAAAAAACAGTGTGCAAATCAAACGAGATTTTCGTAACCTGCGAAGCACCAAGTTATATTATGTTGTTACAAATTCGCAGCTACTCCATTCTTTCTGATAGGGAACTACATTTCCCAAGATGCCTCAGGTCCTCAAAGCGCTGAACGCAGTTTTGCAATTGACTCCAGCGAGGCCCGGTAGCCGCCGGCTGGGGTGGTTGTCAGGGCGATGCGGAGCGGACGCGCCGTTTGTTACTGCTTCCAGCAATCAAGACGGACAAGGGAAGCGACTGAAACGGACGCTGGCCGCAGGAGAGCGAGGCTGCTGCCAGCCGTTTCACCTTGCGCAGCGAATTTGACTGGGTCCCGGGGCTTCTGCCAGGCGGCAGAAGCCCGGGACCCAGTCAAATTCGCTGCGCAAGGTGAAACGGCCGGCAGCAGCCTCGCTCTCCTGCTGCGGCTTCTGTTTCAGTAGGGAAGAAAACTTCCTTTCGCTTCCCGAATTTGACTGGGTCCCGGGGCTTCTGCCGGGCGGCAGAAGCCCGGGACCCAGTCAAATTCGCTGCGCAAGGTGAAACGGCCGGCAGCAGCCTCGCTCTCCTGCTGCGGCTTATGTTTCAGTAGGGAAGAAAACTTCCTTTCGCTTCCCGAATTTGACTGGGTCCCGGGGCTTCTGCCGGGCGGCAGAAGCCCGGGAAGCGAAAGGAAGTTTTCTTCCCTACTGAAACAGAAGCCGCAGCAGGAGAGCGAGGCTGCTGCCGGCCGTTTCACCTCGCGCAGCAAATTTGCACTGGGTCCCGGGGCTTCTGCTGGGCGGCGGGACCCCCGCACGACGTTCTGTGCGGGCGGCAGCCGCTGCGCCCATGCTCTCGGAGGCGGCGATCCCATTCACGAAGAGGCAGCTCCTTGTGGGCGCAGCGCCTGCCGCCCGCACAGAGTGAATTTAATTGGGATCGCCTGCGGCCGCGAGGACCCCTGCACAAATGGATTCCTCACGGCCGCAGGCGATCCCAATTCACTCAGCCAGGGCGGGCAATTTCTGCATGAATGGACTACTCCTCGCGGCCGCAGGAGAGGGAGGAGGAGGGGGCAGCCGAGCCGCCCGACTCCTGCACGAACGGAGTATTCCTCGCGGCCGCAGGCGATCCCAATTCACTCAGCCAGGGCGGGCAATTTCTGCACGAACGGACTACTCCTTGCGGCCGCAGGAGAGGGAGGAGGAGGGGGCAGCCGAGCCGCCCGACTCCTGCACGAACGGAGTATTCCTCGCGGCCGCAGGCGATCCCAATTCACTCAGCCAGGGCGGGCAATTTCTGCACGAATGGACTACTCCTCGTGGCCGCAGGAGAGGGAGGAGGAGGGGGCAGCCGAGCCGCCCAACTCCTGCACGAACGGAGTATTCCTCGCGGCCGCAGGCGATCCCAATTCACTCAGCCAGGGCGGGCAATCTCTGCACGAACGGACTACTCCTCGCGGCCGCAGGAGAGGGAGGAGGAGGGGGCAGCCGAGCCGCCCGACTCCTGCACGAACGGAGTATTCCTCGCGGCCGCAGGCGATCCCAATTCACTCAGCCGGGGCGGGCAATTTCTGCACAAACGGACTACTCCTCGCGGCCGCAGGAGAGGGAGGAGGGGGGGCAGCCGAGCCGCCCGCACAGAGTGAATTCAATTGGGATCGCCTGCGGCCGCGAGGACTCCTACACGAATGGAGTATTCCTCGCGGCCGCAGGCGATCCCAATTCACTCAGCCAGGGCGGGCAATTTCTGCACGAACGGACTACTCCTCGCGGCCGCAGGAGGACAGGGAGGAGGAGGGGGCAGCCACCCGCACGCGGTTCAGGGGCTTCTGCCGGGCGGCGGGAGCCCCTGCACCGCGTGGAACTTCTCTGCCGCGGGCGGCTGCAGCTGCCCCCATCCTCTCCTCCTGCCGCGGCGAGCGGAAAATTCGATTAGAATTAGATTACTCACCAGTCAGCGCAGCTGCAACCTCTTTCGTCTTTTGTAGAAAGGAAATGGAAACTCGCGCAAGCGTGCTGAAAATTTCCCATCCCAGCCAGCTCACTGATTGGCTGGAGTCCAGGCCAATCCAATCAGTGAGCGGGAGGCTGGGCTGGCTTAAATTTGTAGGTAGTAGGTAAAAGGCTAAAAGCACGCTTTTTTTGGCGCTCGCAGCTCCCGCCCATCAGCTGCTAGCTTGCTGGGCTGGCTCATCTGGTAGGATAGAGAACAGAACGATGAGCCAGCCCAGCAAGCTAGCAGCTGATGGGTGGGAGCTGCGAGCGCCAAAAAAAGCGTGCCTTTTAAAAAGGCGGGCAGGACGCGGGAAAATGCATTGGAAGGCGGGTGTGTCCCGCCAAAAGCGGGACGTCTGGTCACCTTAGTCTAGGGGCCATGTAATGGGGCCTGAATTTTCACCCTTCACCTACATGTTTGTTAAGTGAATCATACAATCCTAAATCCAAATCCATTCTCTCAAATGGATATTTTTTTAAGGAAGCCCCCAAAAGTGCTGGAAACTGGCAAAAACACTTCACAAATCATGGTCATGTGACTGCAGGGCTCTGCAACCATTCATAAATTGCAGCTGGTTGCCAAGCATCTGAAATGCAGTCATATAATTGTGGGAAGAGGGTATAGTATTTTATTACAGCTGAAAGTGCTTTATAAGCCACAAAACATATCTTCTTAGACCATTATAACTTTGAACTTGTTAAACTTCTGAATGTCAGCTAAGGATTACTTGTGTGATAGTATGCAACAGAGTCTGGAGCCCTCACCCTATTTTAATGGAATATGTTGCTATTGATGGATTATCTTTCTGATTAACTTCTGATAACTTTATGAAATAGACTTGAAGGGACTTTTGTGCTAGGAAAAAATTAGCACCATTCATTAAATTTAATTCCAAATCCTCTTACTAGATTTTTAAAAAAGTTTTCCAATTTTATTTGTCATATTTAGCATGAATCCTATATAATACTGAAGAAATTCCTTGCTATTAAATATTATATATTGATAAATAGAGAAATCTGTCTGTCTGTCTGTCTATCTGTCTGTCTGTCAAGTCCTCGAGGCTACAATGCCATTGACTATCATTGCTGGCTCCTGATTGGTTAAGACGTGAGCAATCAGTTGGCGGGAGAATGCAGCCATTCTATTGGTTCAGCATCTGACAGCTCTGGTATAAAAAGGGCTGCCAGCTGTCAAATTTTGCTGTTTGCCAGTTTGAGGTTTGCCTTACAATTTGCCTTGTTAAACTGTCAATAAAGGTTGTGTTAGCTTCAACCTGCCTTGCCTCAGTTCCTGCCTGCCTTGTTCTCCCTACAGAACACTGGCGATGAGGGTGGGATGAGGACTGAGGTAAAGGAAAAATGAAGTCACTAATAAGAGCTGCCTCAAGTCACAGGCAACAAGATGTCGCTCCAAGGCTAATTCTTGAGTTCCATCCTTCTAAGGAAGGCTAGTTTACCAGCATTCACAGCATTCAGCCAGGCCAATGAAACATGGGACACCTATGTCAAGTGGTTCAAGTGCTTCCTGGAGGCAAACGATTTCATGGTTTGTCCAGTGGCTGTAAAAGAAGATATTTTCTCAGTGCATGTGGCCATGAGATGTTTGGAACAGTTAGGGCTTTAGAAGCCCCTCAATCCATCCATTCGATGCCTTGGGAGACTCTTTGGGAGAAATTTAAAAATCATTACTCTCCAACTCCCTCGCGCATTGCCAGACATTATGCTTTTAGATAGAGAACCCAGAGAGAAGGGGAATCTGTGAGCGACTATATAGCTTCCCTCAGAAAGAGGTCCTGCACTGTGACTTTCCTGTACTGGATGATGCCCTGTTAGAACAGCTGGTCTGTAGTATCAAAGACCTCAGAGGCAAGACCTCAGACGCAAGTGACGCTTGCTGGCACAAAAAGAGTTGAGCCTTCAGGCAGCCGTAGATGAAGCCACAGCATATGAAATGTTGGACAAATCCACCGCAGAAATTCAGCCATGGTCACCCATGCAAGCAGGGGCCATGCTGCCCATCACGAATAAGATGACAAAAAAGACTTCTCTGATGAGGAAGAAGAGATTAGCTGCCTCAAACTGGCCACCAGGAAAAAATGGACTCAGGATGATTTTTTTACCTCAGGCGAGTTGCCTGAGTTGTGGCGGGAACCATGCAAGGTCAGTCTGCAGGTTCAAAGCCGCAATCTGCCGTTGGTGTGACAGGAAAGGAAATTTAGTCAAGGTTTGCAGAGCGGCCATGCCAATCTCTGACCCACCTCCAGAGTGCGCCTTGTCTAAACAATTTGCAAAAAGACTTCCCAAACACCGTGAAGACTGCTTTGCCATCGCAGGTGACCAGCAGCACTCTGAATGGGCTATCAGCCATGCTTCCCTGACCAAGCCTACACATAAGATATACCTGACCATGTGCACAGAGGGAGAGCACTGCAAGATGGAAGTGGACACTGGCTCTTCCAAATCTCTGGTCTCTTGGGCTACTATCAAATGGATAGTGCCCAGCCTGACCAAAGCTCAACTCAGACAGTGCCCACTTCTTCTCAGAGACTATCAAGGGCAGCCAATACTCATTGTGGGTTGCGGCACATTTACCATAGCCAGCAATAACGTCCTGGGGCCTCTTCCCCTCATCATTGTAGATGGCCATCTGCCCAGCCTCCTGGCGCTTGACTGATTCTCCACATTGGGGCTCAATGTCTCCGGCATCCACTCCATTGTTCCAGATTCCTTCACCTCCTGGCCAACGAGTTCATGGACGTATTTGACCATAAGCTTGGTAAATATAATGGGACCCCCTTTTCTTTTAACTTGGACCCACAGGTGACGCTAATACATCTGAAACCCAGGAGAGTGCCTTTTGCTCTTCAGCCCAAGGTAGATTTAGAGCTAGATAAATTAATAGCACAAGGAGTGCTCAAAGCAGTAGACCACTCCTCCTGGGAGACCCCCATAGTAATACCTATTAAGCAGGATGGTAGTATTAGAATTTGCAGGGATTTTAAATGCACAATTAATAAAGGGTTGCAAGCCAACCCTTACCCAGTGCCAGTGGTTCTACATCTGCTCCATTCCTTAGGCCAGGGAAACATTTTTGCCAAGTTAGACTTGGCACAAGCGTACCAGCAGCTCCCAGTAGACGAAGCCACTGCCATGGCTCAAACCATCATAATGCATTGGGGAGCTTTCAAATGTAAACGCTTGCAATTTGAGATTAGTGTAGCCCCGGGTATTTTCCAGAGTCTAATGGAGCAGATGCTCCAGGGGCTGCTAGGGGTGGTACCCTATTTCAAAGACATGCTTATCTCCACTTTGGATCAAGCTGAGCTCATCGGTAAATTAACAGCAGTCCTGACCCATTTCCACCAAGCAGGGCTGAAGCTCAAACAAGAAAAGTGTAAAATAGGGGCTCCCAGTGTAGACTTTTTGGAGTATCTAGTTGATTCCAAAGGCACCCATCCTACTCCATCCAAGGTAGAGGCGATTAAGAAAGCCCCCACACTCTCTTCTAAGGCTGCAAGACTTTCTGAGGCTGCTTAATTTTTATTTCATTTTTTTTACCCCATAAGGCATCTTTGGCAGAGCCTCTTCATAGGCTCCTGGACTCCAAGATGCCCTGGCATTGGTGGTCTAAAGAAACCCAAGCCTTTAGGGCAATTAAGGATATCCTTACATCCAAGTCTTTATTAGTCCAATACAGTGATCGTCCACCATTAACGTTGGCATGTGATGCATCGCCTTATGGCATTGGGGCCATTCTGAGTCACATTCTACCTAATGGCTCAGAAGCCTCAATTTAAAAAAAAGTACTAACCAGTATATATTGATATAATTTTTTTGAGCTAGAAATATTTTATTTTAGTATGTATGTATGTATGTATGTATGTATGTATGTATGTATGTGTATATATATGTATACACACACACACACACACACACATATTTCAGTCAACATAGTTTAAAAAAAAATAGAATAGTAATTTCTTAATAAATTTTACATATAGTTATATTATATCTATTGACTTCTTAAATAATTGGCATTTTTTTAAAAAATTAGCCAAATTCATCAGTAGTATATTTTTAAAAATGATGAAAATGTCTTGATATAACTGAAAACCAATTGCACTCAGCTGATTGTTCCCGTGTAAATGTACCAGGAATTGCATTTTAAATTCACAGTCTGCCATAGAGCAATGTTCATTTTAATGCTTTATTACACTATTCACCTAGATTTAGGTTGCTTTTATAGAGCTCCTGTAAGAGCAAGAACTGGAATAACAAAATTGGTGTTTCATAAAAAGTACTTCAAATCACATTATGTGCATCTAAAGGATTTTTCTGAGTATTAGCCGGAATGAGCATTACAATGCCAGACTTAGCTACACGGCCCCAATTCAGTCGTGATCAGTAATATTAACACCACAAGCCCCATAATTCCCAGACAGTTAGGGAAGTTGCCATTACATATTTTTAAAAACGTGATATTAAGAAAGTTGGTGTAGCTATTCTTTCGCCTGGTTTAATGCATTTTATTTCTTTAGCAAATATTGCACTTGAGACTTAGCTCTTTGCAATTATTTGTGATGTGTGTCAAATTTAAATGGGATGGTGGGGAGGGGGGAATGTAATACCTATAACATACATTCATATATTTATGAAATTCTAATTTGAATACTACTCTAGTATTCAAACATTGAAACCCAACATAAGATTATATTTTCAAAAGGTATAGTACAAATATTGTTTCCTAGTGAAAAAGATTCAGTGTAAATATCAAAGTATGTAAAAGATAGGTGCATTTCCAGAGGATTGGAAAATATATAGGTATGTAATGAGCAGCACATAAATGCTCAGTTAAGTTAATCTATGAATGTGTAGAGGAACATATTTCTCTTTTTGTTCTATTTTCTTCTTCTGTTTTCTCTTCTGGGTGTTAACATGTTTGTGAGAAAGGAATGCTTTGGGGTGAAATTTACCAGCCTTTAGTTTATGGATTTCAAGACATTATCTCCATTACTTCTTTGGTTTCAGTACCACAGTCATCCATCACAGCAAGGTAAGTGCAGGGTTCAGGATCTCTGCCTGAAGCAGAAATTGCTTGCTAGGGCAGAGATTGCCTTACAACAGGCAGTGAAGGAGGCTAGAGCCCATGAACTGTCAGAGCAATCCACAGCTGAGATGCACTGCATCCAGATACTGCTCCCTCCTCCCCAGAGAACCTGCCTCATCGACAAGCTGGTGCCCCTGGATGATCTGGAGGAGGACCATGTAGAGCACCTATGAGCCCTGCCCAGATGACTGCTGCCTCAACCAGCAACCGCTCCAGTGTAGCCACCTGTTTGGGTTGCGGGGGAAACCACGCTCCTCTGTGCGTCCTTTTAAGGCTGCCATTTGCAGCAGGTGCAACAAGAAAGGACACCTGGCCCAAGTATGCCACGCCACCTTACCTCCTGCCCTGCAACTGGACTCCTGGTCCCTGCTTTACAGCCAGTCAGCTCTGCCATGCCTCCAGCAACCCCACTACCACCAGCAGCGGAAGGACGACTGCTTCGCCGTCAATAAAAATCCTCTGGACTCCCCTGCAGTGTCAGTCAGCAAAGCATTGGCTGACTCTAAGAAAATCACTGTGTCCCTGCTGCTGGAGGGATCGCCCTTCACCATGGAGGTTGACTCTGGCTTCTACCGCTCCCTCCTCTCTTGGGCTACCCTGTCCCAATTGTGCCTGACCGTCTCTCGCGACCATCTGGTGCCATCCAATACCACCCTTAAGGACTACCAGGGGACTCAAATTCCCACCCTGGATTGTTACTTTGTATGGGTGGATTATGGGGCCTTCCGCGGTAAACTCCCTGTCCTGGTTGTGGAAAAGCCCCTGCCTGTTCTGTTAGGGCTTGACTGGTTCCCCCTGCTAGGCCTATCCCTTTTAGGGGTGCATCAAACTGTGGCCACTACCCCGACCGTTGAGGATGTCATTTCAGACTTCGCTGACATCTTCGACGGTAAGTTGGAGGAAAACAAAGGGACTCCTATCTCCTTGAGTTTGGATCCCCAGGTTGCCCCTATTAGGCTGAAGGCTCGCAGGGTGCCTTTTGCCTTGCAGCTGAAGGTTGATGCCGAGCTTGACAAGCTGTTGGCACAGGGAGTCCTGGAGCCCGTCGACCACTCCAAGTGGGAGACCCCCATGTGATCCCAGTTAAGGCTGACGGGTCTATCAGGATCTGTGCCGACTATAAGTCGACCATCAACTTCGGCCTCCAGGCAAAACCCTATCCAGTCCCTGTGGTGCAGCACCAGCTCCATTCCTTGGGCAGGGCTGCATCTTTGCCAAATTGAATATGGCACAGGCCTACCAGCAGCTCCCAGTGAATGATGAGGCCATGGAGGCCCAGACCATTGTCACCCATCGTGGGGCTTTCTGCTGCCATCGCCTTCAATTCAGAGTTTCCGTTGCCCCAGGAATCTTCCAGAGCCTCATGGAGCGCTTGCTCCATGGGCTCCCAGGCATAGTACCCTACTTCGAAGATGTCCTGATCGCTGCCCGCAGCTGCTCAAGTCTCATTGAAGTTCTACGGAAGGTCCTCAAGCTTTTCAGGGGCATGGGCTTAAAATTAAAATGCAGCAAGTGCTCATTTGCTGTGTCATGGATGAAATTCCTGGGCTTCTTAATAGATGCCCAGGGCGTCCACCCTACCCCCTCCAAAGTCACTGTCATCCGGAATGCCCCCACGCCCACCTAAGGTGGAACCTCTTGAATTTTTACACACCCTTTCTACCTCATAAGGCATCACTAGCTCAACTGATCCGCGGTCTGGTGCTGGGGCAGCCGTGAAGTGCATGCGTTTGTGGCTGTCAAAGGTATGCTTACGTTAGTGGCTGTCTTAGTCCAGTAGAGTGACAAGCTGCCACTGATGCTGACATCTGATGCCTCCCCTTTTGGTCTGGGGGTGGTTCTGAGTTATGTCCTCCACAATGGCTCAGAGGCCCCCATTGCTTTTTATTCCCAGACACTCTCTTCTGCTGAGTGGAACTACAGCCAGATCGACCCGGAGGCTCTGGCTGCCATGTCTGGGATTAAAAAGTTCCATGACTATTTATATGGATGGCATTTTACACTCTTCACTGACCAAAAGCCACTCCTTGGGCTTCTGGCTGGTGACCGTCCTACCCCTCCTATCCTTTCTCCTCAGATGTCCCATTGGATGGGGTTCCTTGCAGCGTATTCCTATACGCTGCAGTACCGTCTGGGAAAGCAGCTAGGGCATGTTGATGCCCTCAGCCATTGCCCCCTTCCTACTACTGACTGTTTTACCCTCCTTGTCTGTGCTATCCATTGCCTCTCTCAACCTGCCTCTTACTGCCTCGGATATGGTGGCCCACTCTATGGCCGACCTTGTCCTTTCCCAGATCTTCTCATGGGTCTTGAGGGGATGGCCTATGGGCAAAGTCTCTGAAGAGTTCCACCCCTTTAAAACCCACCAGCTGGAGCTTTCGATCCACAGCAGGTGCTTGCTTTGGGGGGACAGGGACATCATCCCCCCTCCCTCCACCACCAGGTGCTTGACTGCCTCCATAGGAACCACACCGGCATAGCTCACATGAAGGTGTTAGCTTGCAGCTATGTCTGGTGGCCCTGCATGGATGAGGAGATAGCGGCTTGGGTGGGATGTTGCTCCCTGTGCCAGTTGTCTCACCTCGCTCTGCCCGCAGACCCTGCGGAGGACTGGGAGATTCCTAGGGGGCCTTGGTCAAGACTCCACCTAGATTTTGTGGGTTCGTTCCATGGGCAGATGTTCCTGGTGGTCATGGATGCCTATTCCCACTGGGGTGGAGCTTATCCCAATGTCTTCCACCACCACAGAAAGCACTTTGCGGGCCTTGCGGTGCCTTCGCAACCCACAGATTGCCAGATGTTGTCGTGTCCGACAATGGGCCGCAATTTGCGTCCACTGCCTTCCAGGAGTTCCTGGCCATGCAAGGGATCTGCCACACACCTACTGCCCTGTACCACCCTGCTTACAATGGCTGGGCGGAACGCGCCGTCTGCTCGGCCAAAGAGGCACTGGGCAGGATGGACCAGGATGACTGGCTGGCAAGGGTGGCTGCTTACCTCTTAGGTCAGCACTCCACCCCTTGCCATGTTTCCAACAAAAGCCAAAAGCCTGCTGATGGGCTGACACCTGTGAACCACCCTGGACAGGCTGCACCCACTCTATACAGGGCACCAGCCTGGCAATCTGGGGCCCCTCCCTGCACTTTCGGGGAAGGGGACCTCATCTACGCTCATAATTTTACTGGGGATCCGAAGTGGGTGCCTGCCACCATCACTGCTGTAACCGGTCCCTGCTCTTACAGGGTCGGCCTCCCAGATGGCAGTGAATGGCAGCGTCTTGTGGATCAACTGAGGTGCTGTCTTCCACCCCAGGCCTCCATGGTCCAGCAGCCAGCCCCAGTTCTGTTGCAACCCATAGTTCCACCATTGAACATGACATGCTCTTTGCCCTTCCCTACCCTGCTACCGCCTTCCGGCTGCCGTTCCAAGTTCCACCCCTTGCACGAATGCTCCTCTTGGCTTTTCCCAACATGAGGCCTTCACCCAATCAGGCCTCGCATATCCAGCCACCATCTTCCAGCAGCCCCAACCAGGCTCTCCTCCATCCGATGCGCCCCCCTCACCCGGACTTACCTATTTTATAGGATCCGCCTTCGGGGGTAGGCTGAGATGACATCGCCTGGAGCTACACTCTCTTTAGGGAGGAGCTACCACAGGGACTTCTTACCTCATCAATGACGCCTCCACAACTGAACCGACGCCGACCTGCCTACTCGCTGGGGGGGGAAGGAGTGCTAAGTCCTTGACTTGCGACTGATCCTAAAGTCCTTGACTTACGACCGGCCGCAAGTCCTCGACTTACGATTTACAGCCAGCAACAGCTCAGCTGCACCTCGTTGGCTAAGGCATGGTTGGCTGAGCACGAGCTGCCCGAAGCATTCCTATTGGTTGCCCTGCTTGACAGCTCTTGTATAAATAGCTGTCAAGCAGGGCGAGGTGCTGAATCGCTGTCCATAGTTATTTGTTGCTGTTCTTTCAATTAAATCGCTGTTCACTTACCTCAGCCACTTCATGCCTCATCTGTTGCCTACAAACTTAACAGTAAGGTTGTGCATTTTTTAAAAAACAATTTCCATATTAGGATTCTAGAAAGTTTGGGCAAGAGCTATCCTAGTGTTGGCAAACCTTTTCAGCACCAAGTGCCAAAACAGGAGCGCATGCACATGTGGGAACATCTTAAACTGGAACAGCAGTTCCCTGGCATGCATGCATGTGCTGGGAAGCTGAGCTTCTGGTTTCTAGCATGTGCATGTGCACCAGTCACCTGGTCTTCTGGTTTCTGGTGTGCATGCGCAAGTGAAGACCAGTTGGCTGGCATGCATGTGCATGCTGGAACCCAGAAGAGCAACGAGTGATGGCTGGCGTGCCCAGAGAGATGGCTCCACATGCCACTTCCGGCACAAGTGCTATAAGTTCGCCTTCACGGGGCTATTCTTTCTGGAAAATTCTGAATATTGAAGTTCTCTTATTTAAAGAACAGCAAAGGTTTGTGTTTCTTTCTTAGGAAAAGACTACATTGTAAAGTTTAATAATACAAGTAGTGCAGTGGTGGGTTTCAAATTTTTTTAGAACCTCTTCTGTAGGTGTGGCCTGCTCTATGGGAGTGGCTTGCTGGCCATGTGACTGGGTGGGAGTGGCTTGGCAGCCATGTGACTGGGTGGGCATGGCCAACTTGTAAAATGTGGTGAAACTCACTTAACAACGCTCTTGCTAAGCAACCAAAATGTTGGCTCAGAAACGGGCATTTGAAGCACGCAAGTCTTTTTTTTATAAACATATTTTTATTTCCATTTTCATAACATACAATCACATGTATACTATACATAGCCAGTATCATATAGTATTAAATAATGATTAGATCAGTTCCTCTTGTCCTCAACGCCCCAAAAAGATTAACACCCATTATTAGCTCTTCTACTCTCCATACATCTCTTTCTTCTACCTCTCCTATCTTCCTATCTTCCCTCCATCTTCCTTTCCTACTCTACTTCCCCTTCCTTTCTCCTTCTCCTCGCTTTACATTCCACTCCTCCTTATCCTCATCCTCCTCATCTTCCCCCCTTACCCTCTCTCCTATCCCTCTCTTCCCACCTTTCTTCTCCCTTCTGCTTCCCACTCTTCCTCTCATTGGTGTATTTCCGCTTCCAAACTACTCTACTTCCCCTTTCTTTCTCCTTCTACTCTCTCCCCTTATCACTCCTTATACACCTCATCTTCCCCCTTCACCCTCTCTCCTATCCCTCTCTTCCTATCTTTCTTCTCTCCTGTACTTCCCACTCTTCCTCTAATTCACTTGGTGGGAAGCATGCAAGTCTTAAAGCTGTCAAGTTACAAGACCCTTGCACCCCTAACCCTTTAGAAAAAAAACCAAGGGACTTGGCAGCTTTAAGACTTGTGGACTTCAACTCCCAGAATTCCTCCTCTCACTATTCATCTTGATGATGTGCGGACGGGCAGGGAGAAGGAGCTGGAACCGGTTCTAAACGGCACTGTTGATTTGTGGAACCTCTTCTATAGAAGAGGTTAGAACTGGCAGGAACCCACCCCTGAAGTAGTGAGCAGAACATTTAGTACAGGAAATTAGAATACATGCCACAAACAAGGTTGTAATTTTATTTCACTGTCAACACAAAAGCTATATTAGATATGTATTTGGACATATCACTACTGGATAGAGAGTCAGAAAGACTCTACTAGAAAGAGTCAGCAACAAGGAACAATTCAATAATTTTCCTGTTTGCAGACATCAGTCTCCTATTTTTCAAAGCATACAAGAAAGGCTACTGGCATTTTGGGGAGAATATTTTGTATCACTTCACAGCAATAAATCCTGTTGCTTTTTTGTTGATTTCTGACCCTTCAGATTCCAAGCGTTCTCTTCCTGGAATTCTAATGTAGAAAGTGTTCGTAAAAATGCTCACAAGCTTACCTTTCCCATGACGGATGGCTATGGTGCTGAAACCAAAGAAGTAGTGGAGATAATGCTCCAAGGAACAAATACTCAACATTATTTGTCACTTCTGTGACAGTAAAGCCCATTATAAATAGAAGGTTTACTTTGAGAAGAATAACCTTCTGTTTACTGGTGTCTTTTGTAGGTCAATGTGAAGCCTCATGATTGTTTAAATGTGTGACAAATGCCAATTCCCCCTCCCCCCCTGGGAACAGGAAATAACTGTGTTTTTGCTTGTCCAGATCTGAAGGTCAAGTGAACCTTGATTACTGTGCATCCTTTAATCTTGGTAGATGTCTTCATGGAATAAATAGCTTCCACTTTGGATACATACCTGACTTCTAGGTGTTTGTCACTTACTTTGAATTTATGTAGCAATAACTCAATTATTTGCATAACTTCAAGGTTCAGCTACTGTCATATTTAATTAGGTAGAACAAATATTTATAACAATTGCTCTCAGAGTTAAATCTTCATATCCTCTGAGCAGTAAGCCAGAGGTCAAAGATGTCGAAGTTTGCCTTTAAGCTGATGAATGCAAAATAATAAGAAAAAAAGCAAGTTGAAGATAGTCACATGCATGTCTTCCTAGAGGTAAGTACACTGAGCCAGGATATTTTCAGAATAATAGGTACTTCAAAGTTATATTATTTCATTTTGGTCTAGATATAATCATATGCACACTCTTGATGCTATTCTTCTATCACTTCAGGAGAGAAAAGTGGACATTAAGATTATTTTCAGATCTGAAGTCTTGCTTCGCTACTAGAATGGGAAGAACTTGTATTCCATTTTGCATTTGATTGTAAATTCTAAAAACATTTAAGACTTGGATTTGTTTTAAATTAATTTTTGCCATTTTTTCTCATTTATTGAAATAGCTCAGGAACATAGCCTGCAGAATTCAGTGCTGAATATTTTATAGCAAATATTAAATGAATTATTCTGGTAAATCTCTGGGAATATAACATTTTAAAGATAAGTCTTACAATAATGCTGGCATTTCTTCTTTCTCACTCTCTTTAGCAGTAAACTGCTAGGATTCCAAAGACATCACTCTTTCTTTTTAATCTTACAGATGTTCCCCAAAATGCCACTCACCCAGCCAAGAGCACTTCATTAATTTCTGCAGCTGAACCACCTTTATCTTCAGATGCAAGAATTTCACATAAAATAGCTTTTGCCAAGCCCGTTAATCGTGGATACCCAAATTCTGTATTAGGAATCACTACTGTAAACATTAATTCTGACACCTCAGGGAAAGATTTAAATTCTGCATTAGTAAACTCTGCATTAGGTAGATCTGTTAGAATTATAACTTTCTTTCCTAAGAAAACCACAGAAAAACAAAACCGAGCAAGCATAAATGATCAGTGGACCATTGCTAACCAAGAAAGATTGATGAGGAAAAAGTAGTGACAAATTTTTAAGTCTGTTAGACCTTTATGAAGAAAATAGAGTCTTCTTTGTAGAAAGTTGATCTGCTTTCCAAGGAACTTGGTCCAGAGACTTAGCTTTAATGGATATTCCAAGGTTATTAAGCTGTGTTGATTTATTGTTTCCTTAGCATTCAATGTGAGCCAAGTCATGCAGCAGGATTCAGGTGTGATCATTATTTTTTTGGATTGTAGGGAAATAATATAATTTGTAGAAATATGAACACCAAGAGAATACATGTCTGTATTATAGCAGGAGGGTAAATTTTCTAGCAGAATTGCCTAACTTTAAAAAATATAATACGCTCTATGTAGAGAATATTTGCCACTAACACTCCCATGCAGCCATTTGGTTCTAATGATCATTTTGGGTGTCTCAAATGTTTTCTAAATAGATGTTCAAACACGTGATGCCACAATGAAGACTTCACATTTGTTATTAGCTCTGTGTAGTTTAATGTAGGACACTACAATTATCTAACCTGCACTCTAAAAGTACGTTACTATTATACTCATTTCACAGATGAAGAGATCTGAAGATAGTAACAATATAAGGCAGAAACTGCTGGTGTGATTCTGCATTAAAATGGGGTATAAAGAGAGTGTGAAAATAGGGTATAAACATCAAGGGCAATCTTTACAGAGAATCATAGAAATTATATAACTTTCAAAGCTGGGAATGTGCTGCTGGAGATTCTAATATTATTCATAGGAAACTAGATACTATCTTGGTAAAATTCTATACCAGTAGTCCTCACCTTATGACCATCATTTAGCAACCATTCAAAGTTATTAGGGCCCTGAAAAAGTTACTTTGGCCCAGATTCAAAGTTACTGACATATCCCCTACCACCCCATCTCATAACTATATGACTACATTTTAGGCACTAGGATACTCCTGCATTTACTGCTGTCCTGCAGTCAGATGAGTGTAATTTAAAATGTCTTTCCTTCCACATTCCAGTAAAAAAAAATGCTACACAGTGAACAATAGATTTGCTTAATAAGGGCAGCATTTGCTTAACAACTGTGGCACTCACTCTAAGATTGCTACAGAAAAAGTTTGTAAAATTGGGTAAGGTCACAGGGCATCTTGCTTTATAACTATCACAACTTATGACTAAGCTCACAGGTTCAATTACAGTCATAAGTCAAAGATTGCCTGCATCATTTTCTTAAACTATTTTGGGACAACGTGAATGCTGTGTGTCTTTTGATTAAATGAATTGATTGAACCATATTTGTGTTTTTGTATGACCAGTGCTATTAGCTCTTTTTGTCTGCTGCATGCTGTGAAAGTACCTATTCATATATTGTAGTCAAAATATACTTATAGCAATATGTAGATATATCTATGGCAAAGTATGGGATGGTAGCACTTAATACCTATAGATGTAAACTTGATTACATGAGTTGTAGCTGTCAAGCTGGTAATAGGTGTTTCTAAAGGTGTGATTCCTCTTTGTGATTAACAACACTGAATTATTGTGGTTTTAGTATAGGTTTTCTAGCATTCTACGTAAACCCAAAATGCACCCAAATGCACAACAAATAAGAAATACACTAATCCTAAAACAGTTGTAATTAAAGATGCATCCTGGATTTCAATAATTCCGTCTGATTTCTGGAAGATACTGCTGTTTATTTGAAGCTCAATGTATAGAACTATACTGGTTATTTTGAGCAGTGCTATCTATATAGATCAACTTAAGAGTATTCATTTATATTCAGTTCTTTAAGTCTGTGCTAAATTGAGCTAGCATTTGGTGATGTCATTTCCAAGGAGTAGCTTTAAAAGCAGCAGATGTTTTACAAAATGGCTATTTAGCATAATATTCTAATAGAAATTATTTCCCTTAAAGGGGTTGATTTAAACCAGAGACCCAATATAATGCAATATGTTGAAGTGCAAATTAGAGTATACATATTGCTGGGTATAATAGCAAGATATGTAACACATCATGTATGACTAACTTAACTATAGTGATTCACTTAATAACTGTGGCAAGAAAAGTTGTAAAATGAGGCAAAACTTATTTAATAACTGTTTTGCTTAGCAACAGAAAATTTGGACTCCATTGAAGTTGTAAGTTGAGAATTACCTGTAGTTAGAAGTATTTTTTATAAAAATAAAAAGCGGGGGGGATAGTTGCCGAATTTGGGACCATGTATCTGCACTGGTGCATTGTTTTCCTTTGGATTAGGAGTTTTTAGCTTGATCCCCAAAATTCTCCATTGGTATATACTGTAGAAGCTGCCTCTTCTAATTGTCTTATTTTAATGGATTCTTACAAGCTAACTTCATGACAATATTTTTGGTTTGCAACACCAAAATGTGACCCACGTGGCCAATTGGAAAATGGGACAGACATATTAAAAACATTTGCAGTTGCCCATATAGGTTTTTGAGTCCATGATATGAAACAACTAAATAATTAAGTCAGTTAAGGATCCTGGTCTATGCACCTATAGAAAACTAAAAAACTTTTGTGTTTTCAGGATATGAAACATTATTTTCAACCTTTTTTAACCTCCCCCCCCAACCAAAAAATGACTACTCTGTTACCTGTTATTATTGTTGATGTAGTTCTAATTTCAAACAAATATCTTTAGGTTACAGCTGAAAAAGAATTCATATGTAGCAACAGCAGTAGCACTTAGATTTATATATCACTTTACAGTGCTTTACAGCCCTCTCTCTAAGCAGTTTACAGAGTCAGCCTATTGCCCCCAACAATCTGGATCCTCATTTTACCCTCCTCAGAAGGAGGAAAGCCTGAGCCAATCTTGAGCCTGGTGAAATTCAAACTGCCAAATTGCAGGCAGCTGGCAGCTGGCAGTCAGCAAAAGGAGCCTGCAGTACTGCACTCTAACCACTGTACCACCACAGCTCAAGATCTATTTATAAATTTGCTTGGTTAGATTCTCAGGTCACAACCTATTGCAATTTCACAAACAAGAGTCTGAACTTTTTAATTTGTTTTCGACTTGGTGGAAATTCTCTTTCTGCAAGAATTGTAGTAGTACAATTATAAAACATTTCTATAAAATATCATCGTAGTTTTATTATATGATGGCTCTAATAAAAATGATATATGTGGCAGCACCATCTGAGACTTTTAATCCACTTTTCCCTATTAATATTTAATAGGGTTTTTGTTTTTGTTTTTTTGCTACAGAAACATCAATTGTGTAAGTCCAGGTGTTTTCCGGTATAGATAATTACTATGGATCGGATATAATACAGGTACTATACATTCTGCAGAGACAAGGTCAACAATTTTTACATCTCAAACAGTTATATTTTAATTCATCAACTCTGACATATTAGAATTCAAAAATAAATCACGTAAGGTGAAGTAAGTTACTCTGAAATGCTTTCATAAGGCATGACATTGTTTTCTTAAATCACTTGTATGATTGATTTCAAGGTCAAATTACTTTTACCTTCTAATTATGAAGCAAATGTTTTACCACATCCATGAATTCCAGGTAAGCTGTAATTATTTTATCAATGTGGCATTTTTTTACTCAATTTTAAATTCAATTTAGATATAGAGCCGAGGTGGCGCCGTAGTTAAATGCAGCACTGCAGGCTACTTCAGCTGACTGCAGTTCTGCAGTTCGGCTGTTCAAATCTCACCGTCTCAGGGTTGACTCAGCCTTCCATCCTTCCGAGGTGGGTAAAATGAGGACCCAGATTGTTGTTGGGGACAATATGCTGACTCTGTAAACCACTTAGAGAGGGCTGAAAGCCCTATGAAGCGGTATATAAGTCTAACTGCTATTGCTATTGCTATAGTCCCTCTAAGAATTAGTCATGTATATGGTTCTAATCAAGAAAGTTGTTTGTATGTTAATCATAGTTCCAATTCTAGGTAGTAAGGGATTGCTAAATGAACATATATTTAAAGGAACAAATTTTGCAAAGGGACATGGTTTATTTTTATTTGTTGTGGCATATAGTTCCAAATAATAATTGAAAGTAAATTATACTTCCATTATTCTGCTGTTATACCACTGAGTTTAAAAGAGCATTGCATGAAGAAATAACATCATGACTCTTGATTAAATATATTTTCACTTAACTTCTTATGTAGTAATAAGCAACCTACCATACCTCATGGGCATTTTGTATTAAGCCAAATATTTGTTGTTATCCAAATGAAATTTTGGGTGATTATTAATAAGTTATAACTTAAAAACAATAAAAGGATAATTAAAACTGGTCTTCCTCTCTATTCTCTTTCTTTGAAATAGTGCCAGTAAAATGGATTAATGTTTGGAATATATAGTGCTTGCAGTAGAGGTAAATAATGTGATATTGCATGAACTAAACAAGTTTTGAATTGCTGGAGACTTCAAATTTAAAATGATAGTCCTTCAGCACTATCCTCTCCAGACTGAAAATTTACATATCCTTTATCCTTCCTTATTCTGATCTTATTTATGGTTTGTGGGTGAAAAATGGAACCCTCAACTTTGATAGGACTCTGGTGGCTATATATCTTCTTAATGACTATGGACAGAAGCTATCATATATTGATCTGGAAAGATATTCCAGGGAACAGAAAGCAAGCAAGCACAGGGAATGGATCTGCAGAAACATCTTGCCTATCACTGCTATGGGTTCATGTTCACAAACAATTTATATCAATAATCTCCAATTGTTCAGTTCTAAGAATTGAGCAGAGTATGCCTTCACGGTTACCTATGGCCTTGAAGAAAATATCTGCCTCTTATTTCCTTGCAAGCCCTTAAATCAATTTCAGTCTAACTCTTTATGAGTGTTTGAAGATTAAGGCTTTGCATGATGCATTCTGAGTTTCTTCTTGTGACCTCCATAAACCTCCATTATTCCTACAAGCAGGAGCTCATGCAGATGAAAGTCTAACTTTCCCTGATAAGTCAATACTAAGGTTTAAAAAAGCAAGGTTCACAGAAAGGAGAAATCAATCAGTCATGCATATGTCCTTCAGAGACTTATGCTTCTAAAAACCAGAAGTTCATGGTAAGCAATAATAATGTAATAATCCTTCTGTTATTCATTAACAGTTTTTATTTCATGGACAAACAAATTGTTTTCTTCTGTTGATAATGATTGAGCTTTTCAGGATAAGTAGGTGGGTCAGGACTGAATTAGCTCATGGCTTGTGGGAGGATTGCCGATGCTTGTCTACATAGCTCATTACACAGTTTCTAACCAGCTTTGAGCTGTTTTTTTCTCAGTTTGGTACAATAAGGCAACATGTACATATTTATGACAAGCTTGGCAGAAATGTTGGGACTTTGCAAAATGAAGTATGCACATCTGTTCAGCTATATAAATGCAGAATCCATTTTTCCCTGATACATTTGCTCATAGACTAAGAAGATGGAATACACCATCTCTAGTACTAGTTTTCATTGTTGTTAAATTTATTGAGGGTTTTAATAACTATAGTAAAAACCTTTAACAGGTAGAGGAAAAAATAAAGTTACAGAAGGTGGAGGAAAAAGATAAAAGCAAGAAAAACAAGGAAGTAGATTGCAATCTTCATGTCATCTAGAAAAATAATTTTTCACCTTCTTTTAAAATTACAAATTTTTAAAAAGTCTTTTCCCCATTGTTGTTATTCATTGCAAAATCATGTCCAACCCATCACAACTCCATGGACAACATTCCTGCCGACCTTCCTTTCCTCTACCATATCTCTGGAAACCGTTTAAGCTCACGCCTACTGCTTCAGTGACTCTTCTCCCCAGGGTTAACCTTTATGTGTACGCAATCCAGAAATATCATTCTCTCAATCCTAGATCAATAAAAAGTCAATTAGGTGTTACCAGAAATATCAAACAAATAATTTATCCCTGGTCAAATAGTCTAACTTTATATTCCTTCTTTTTGATGACTGCACAATCTTGACCTTTAAGTCCTTTCTATGACACCACAGGATTTTATCTTCCATCACTGTTTGGTATTTAAACGGAGCCTTCAAAGCTTTCACCGGAGTATTTTGTAAATCCAGTAAAGAGGCTTTGTCAAGGATTTCTTGTTGTAGCTGTTCCAATGTCCACATCCTTTTCTTGATTTGTCTTTTGAATTTCCATTTTGGTCAATATTGAATCTCAGTTTTGTTGTCTTTCATACCTTCAAACTCTATAATGCCTAAACATTCTTTATATTTTCTTTCATCTTCTAAAAGTTTAAATCTACATACATTTTTAAATGTTAGCTATTAATATTTCAATCCATGTTTAAAAAAACTCTTTTAGATAAAGAGTTGGCATATCCATTTAAACTCTTTTTATGAGTTAAAATGTTAAAATTGTCCACAATTATCCAGTTTTCACAAGTCTTAATTTAATTAAAAACTAGTTTACCTTTATAAACCACTTTCAAATTGGACATTTTCAATTGTTATAGGTCTTTAACATCTTTCCTAACAAACCACTTTCAAATTGGGGAGATTGGATTCTTATAGGTTTATTTAACATCTTTCCTAGGATACATTTCACATATATATATATATATATTACTTGCATCTCAGCATCAGAAAAAAAAGATTTCAGCTATGTGTGGCAGAAACACAGATTTTTTTAAAAAAAAAGCAACATTGTATTATAAATGATAATAGTAACAGTTAATACTTTTGAGTTTTTGAAATCTGCATATATATTTTTTAAAAGGTATGTATATTTATACGCATACATCTCTCTCTCTCTCTCTCTCTCACACACACACACACACACACACACACACACACAATAATTTTAATATGAGTTTAGCAAAATATTTTATTCTTAATATGCAGCATTAATCTGAGAAACATTTCATAACTTATGTCATTGACTGGATATAAGTGAACTAAAACTCAGCAGGAAGAACAAAGGGATAGATGAAATTGTTTGTGACAAAGGCAAAATCTTTAATAGCCAGCAGATGGCGCTGAATGCAAACAGGTGTTTTTTTTAATAAAGGACAAAAATCTACAGAATCGTGACAGACTAATATTCAGTTGCAATTAACAAACCAACCATGTTTTTAATTGTAGATGTATTCAGTATTCATTTTGTATATTGTGATTAATGAATTACCCATTCAACAAAAACAATAACCTCATGAAATCAATGAATTTTTAAAAATATTTTTGGAGGAAGAGCTACTACCCTACTAAGAAGCCTTTGCATAATTTCCACGATCAGAAGAAACATGATTAAGTGCAAGCAGTGCTGTGGAATAATGGTGTCAGAGGACTGTTTATTAATGCCCTGTTTTCCATAAGTATGAAAACAGAATTATCAAACAGGAAATATTCACCATAGTTCATCTGAAGTCTTTTCTTCAACCTAATTCTGAAGCAGCAGCCAAAAGAAGACAATTTTTGCATTGTTAGTTTTGGAAATCCAGAATACTCTTCATTCCTCCTGCTGTTATGGTACTAGCATGACTTCTTCAGTGAACAATATTCATTGAGAACTATTAATTGTAGAGGGTCTCTCTTTTTTTTTTTTTTTTTTTTTGACATGACAATGTTGAATGCTGCTTCAAAGTAATCCATTCCCACCCATCAATTCATTTTTTAAAAATGAGATTTAGGAATCTTCTTCACAAGATATGTAGTTTAAACACAATCCAAAAAGTGAAGCACTCTCTTTAGAGAGAAAAGAAATAACTGATTGTTCTAAAGCAATGTTTGTCAGGGAATGCTGGGAGTTGAAGTCCACATATCTTAAAAGTTGCCAAATTTGAAAAACACTGTTCTAAAGCATTCAGTATTGCAAGTAGCTGGGTAGTACAATAAGACGATGACCCCATAAAGCTCACTGGCCTATTTGAGAGCTAGAGGAAAAATCAGTATAAGAGGATTAGAGTCCTCAAGCTCACACTGCATCGCTATAAGTTACTATAAATTATTAAATACTCTTTCTCATTTAAGCTTCTCTATCTCTGGCATTTACTACTCATCTGATGACCCATCTATTTGATTCCTATCATCAAATGTTTTGACTCTACAAAATACTCTTTAGGGGGTGGGGGGGAGTTACAAAGACCCTATTTGTAGTTGCCTCCAAGGAACAGAGGGAAAAAAAACAGTTTTAAAAACCTGTTCAACAGACTTTGCAGGGATCTGAGGAATACCACTTTATTATTAGGGAGCATGTCCAGAATCTTGAAGCGGCTGTCCCAGTTTCTTCCTGTCACATCTTATATTAAATACAATCACATGAGTGATAGGGGAGATATTTTTGGATTTCTTTCTCATGCTTCCTTCAGTCTCTGGACTGTGTAATTCTTTCATCAAGACCTTCAATGTTACTACATATTTTTTTCCAAGGTCACCTCAAAATTCATTTACTACAGCCTCAGGGTATAAAGAGGCAGGTCAGCTGCATGCTGCTGTCCCACTCTTGCCATTAATTTCCACTGACCCTTTTGTAGAAGCCACTTCTGTAATGATCATGTACAATTAATACATTGCCAACTAAGGAAGTTTAAGCAGTTAGAGCAACAGTGATCAGTACATATAGGATATGCTAGTTAATTTTGAAAGGTTAGTTGCTGATATTTCACTTAGAAGTAACTCTCTTTGTAACTCTGGGAAGATATTGAAAAATCACAAAACCTATGCACAAGGCTTCTAGCACAAAGACATTGTAAAACTCTTCCTTTCTTCCCTAGTGGCATTTTGGGGACAAAAAATATGATGAGGAAAGTCTGTAGAACATGACTACTTGAATTCTTTCCAATCTCTTTGCCAACAGTTTCCACTGGAGGTGCCTAGATTTTCTTCAGATTATTGAAAGAATGTTACATGTATGCTCCCCCCTGCCAGTAACTGCTTTGTGGTTCAAATGATTGAGAGGAGGAAGAGACCACTAAGTCACTTCCCAATTCTCTCCTTCAGGGATGTTTTGGGAAAGATTTGTGGTATGCTGTTTTGTAATATTTACCTAGATCCTGTGCATTTTCAAACACAGCTTTTTTGTTTTGATTTGATTTGATTGGATTGGATTGGAGCTGGTTTCTCCTGCCACACAAAATTTGGTCCTATTCTATTCTGTTTTACTAGAGCTGTCTTTCAAATGGATAAATAAAATATTGAGATTTTTTGCATAATTAATTCTAACATTCTGTTGGGTTGGAAGCCAGAGAGAAGCAGTAGAAACAGTACAAAAACATTGGATGGGAACATCTGAAAACTCATTCTATTATAAAATGCCACAATTCAGAACAATTGTATACTTTCTCTGAAAGCCCCAATTGCTAGAGTACTTTATATTGATAATATTTCACTTTATGAGTTGTGGAAATCCAGCCCTTCAGTAAATTATTTTTAAATAAACCATGGCTTGGTGATATGTGAACATAAAGCATGTTATGTTTAGGAAGGAAGTTTGTATTTTTTTCTTAAATTCTAAGATGCATAGTTGGATGTTTCGTTCTTTAATGGATCATCATGGTTATTTGTCTATAAACATACCTCTATACATGCATACAAAAAAAAACCACATTGAAATGACAGAACCCATAAACCCATCCACTGCACATTATCAGATTGCAGGATTCACTGGAAGTGCTATGTTCGGATATCCCTAAGGACATGTCACTGTGGCATCAGGACAATAAAACAACTAAACTGCCTGGTTCTCTCTATATTATCATGATTCTATAAAGTGCTTTTTTAAAGAAAGTAAGTTGAAACGAAAAAGATAGCTTTTCCCAAATGAATACTACAAAGCAGTGGATTATTAAAAGTGCCTTTGTATAAAATGGACAGATTGGCAGTTGAAGCTTTATCTGTGAGGCTTAAGTGAAGCTAATTCTAAACATTGCTAATAGAGGTTTAGGCTTTGTGATTCCAAAATTATAGGTAACTGGTCTGTATTATAGAAACATACTGAATATAAGATTCACCAAGAAAATTTATGACAGCTGCCACAAGGGAAAGTAACTCTTGTTTATTGTAAATCAGAATTACATTAAAGAATAGAACATAAACAAACCAGAGTTTAGTATTCTAATAAGCAGTCAGCTGTATATTGTTCATGTATGAGTCACCTTGATTCTGCAAAGACGATTTTTAAATACTGAACAAAATATAAAATAAACACAACTACAGCATATGCATGAGATTTTCTGTCCAAGATGGACAGTAATGCCCAATGCTGCAATGAATGCAACATTGTTTGAGGAACCCTTTCTTGGACAAAGGATACAGCTACATGATTTCTGACAGCAGTGATATCTCAAGAACAAGAAATAAAAATGAAGAGAAGAATGATGAAGATAGCAAGGGGCTTGGAAGTGAATTCTATGAAGATCAGCTGTAGAAACAGGGCATATTTACCCTCAAGAGGTTATGAGCGAGGCGAGACATGACTGCCAGTACTTGAAGGGCTGTCACAGGCAAAAAAGTACAAGTAGATTTATTCTCCATGGTGGAAGATTTACAGAAGGAGATAATTAATGTGGAAGAAATTCCTACCTCTGACAGCTGTTAAACAATGGAACAACCTATCTCCTAGTGCTTTGTGAGTCCCTTCTCTTTTATTTATTTATTAAATTTACATAACATCCATCTTGCTGTTTGGGGTGACTTTAGGGAGGGATTGGAGGTTTTAAAGTAAAAGTTGGACAGACATTTGATTGGTATGAGGATTTCTGCCCTGAGCAGGGTAAGGGTGGTTGGGCTAGATGATTACCAAGGTCCTTTTCAACCCTTTCTACAAAAGTGAATCATAGTGAGCTGTGTAGACTAGGTGATAAGTCTAATTTTGAAGCAGGATTCCAATGAGACCTCAAAACCACAGTCATGTTCATAGGCCTAACTGAGCTATGACATAACTTGGAAGAATGGGTTATTATACAAACTGTGTCTACAAAAATCTCTATTGAGTAATTAATAACATTGTGGGTGATAGATCCTGTGATATAATAAGGGGAAACAATATAAGTAAGGTAAGAAGATTAAACTATCTTCCTTAAAACTCTTTAATGGCACCTACACTATTCAACTTATACATATCAGATATGCCATATGCCATACGATTGCAAATTCTTATATGCTGATGACTTGGCCTTAGCAATACAACACCCCCTCCCTACACACACATGGAGATAGCTTTGACATCCTGTCCAAATATCTTAAAATCTCAGGGAAATTCTTCAATGACTAGAGGCTTACTCCTAGCACCAGAAAAAAATAATAACTATGGGCTTCCACCTTAACGGCAAACAAGCAATCTACTTTAATAGCTACTTACTTTCCTATCCTCCCCATCCAAAGTACCTCGAAGTAACATTGGACTGGACTTCCTCTACAGGATAAAGCTAGAAAATATGGCAACAAAAATCAATACTAGGAACAACATACTCCATAAATTATGTGAAACTAAATTGGGAGCTTCAGCTCCCTCCCTCAGGTCTTCAGCAGTAGTTGCAGAGGTGATATTCAGCCTGTTCACACAGGTCCAGGTGAACCCATGTGGGAAATTTAACCTTTATCACTGAACTGGTATAGCCTCTGGCTGACCCCGCCCCAGTCACCTGGTCACCGCTCGCTAGCCCCCCTACTCAACACTTGCTCGCCTGCTCAACGCTCTCTCACCTGCTCAATGCTCGATGCTTGTCCCGCCCATCCCAGTCCTATATATGTTGCCTTCACCATGTGGCCCAGATAATTGCCTCACCAGTCGCATCCACATCTTACCCCGCTCTGCTCAACTCATCAAAGGTAAGCATATCACCCGCTTGCCCTTTGCCTTGGGTCGGGGGCTGGGGCTCAGGGATGCACCATTTTCTGAGGCCCTAGAGCCTCTAACCGCTTCGCCTTGGCCAGATCAGGGAATGCACCATTTCCCAGCTCTAGCCTTGCCCTAGATCCTCTGCCCACTTGCTACCCACTTTCCCTTCACCAGTCACACAAGTTGCCCTGTTTCACCTCCTTCACAGGCCCTGGCCCTAGGGCCTGTGACTGCCTTTTTCCTTCCTCATGACTGCCTTTTTCTTTGGGCTTACCTTCCTCCCACGAAAGCTGGTCCAGACTCCAGAAGTCAAGCTCCTTTTTTCAGTGCTACTGCGAAAAGCCTCCCAGCTGCTGCCTCTTTGCCAGCTGCTTTCTGGCAGTGGTGGCTGGCTAGAGGCTGCTGAAAACTACTGGAGGCCTCGAATGGCAACAAAAAAGATGCTACCATTGCTTCCCTGTTCTTCACACTGGCTGCACATGCATTGCCTCTTACACCAGAGGGACTTGCCCAGGCAGAAGGATTTAGGTTGACCAGGTGATGCTGCTAAGGTTCTTATCCTCTGGAGGTTTTTCAGGAGAGAACAGGTTTTGGCTTAACTGTGGAGTTTGGGGACCTGTTGATTTGATCATTGTCTACCTTTAACTCTGTGTGGGAGATTACTATCCCAATCAGAATTGGTGAGCAATTTAAATTTCTATCTAGATTCACAATTTCTGTTTAAAGAGAAGGGCATAACTATGACTAGTAAGTTCTTTGATCAAGTTCATCTTCTATACCAATTGTGCTCCATTGCTAGATGGAATATATAGAAATCAAATTGGCTACAGTGTTGCTAAAAAGGGGTGGAAAAGATCAATTACAGCATCAAAGACATACTCAGGTGCTAATTGCAGAACAGATCATGAACTGTCATGTACCAGTTCCAAGTTAAGCTAAAGGAGAAAAAAAACCCAGCCAGTTTCCACACTGTGATGTCTGATCATACACCCACCATTTTCAAAGTGAATGTCAAGTATCGCTTTAACTGTCTGAACCTCACTAATAAGGAACCAGAATTATTGTGGAATGAAAAGTGATTGAAGATGAATGTGAAGAGAGACTGCCAAAGGTAAAAGAGCAGAAGAAAGCAACCTGGGTGTCAGTGCAAATTTGAAAATTGCCAAAAAGAGGAGAAAAGTCAAAGCCAAGAAAGAAAGAAAGAAAATCTCAGGATGGAACTTTAAAAATTGCTTCAGAAAGCTGTTAGAAGAGACCAAAAGCTGTGTTACATCTCTAGACAGCAAAGTTTTCTGAACTGCAGAGAAGACTCCAAACTTGAAATGATCTATTAAAAGGGCCAATGGACAGACAGTAGACAGTAACTGAAATCAAACAAAACGGAAGGAATATAATGAAATCTCTACGTAGAGATGTCAACACCCAAGACACCTTAACATAAATGCTTAGAAGATTTACTCTTGTATTCTTGCCTTTACCAAATTGGAAGACTTCAGGAACAGATGGGATATCCACAGAAATATAGTAGGCAACAGAAAAATCACTGAAGATTGTAACCAAACTATGCCAACAAATCTGGAAAATAACACAGGGGCCAACAAATTGGAAGAGGTAAAGCTGTTTTCCAATACCCTAAAAGAATAATGTTAGATACTTGTTCTAATTACAGTGATTTCCACCAAGGTCCTCTCTTCTGGTGGGAACAGAGGTTTAATCCTATTGGTCGAAGGGTCTGACAGCTCCCTATAAAAGGGCTGCTATCAGATTCAACCTTCGCTGGATTGTTCTCACTTGTTGTACTTAATAAAGAGCTGTTGTTACTGTTAAGCCTGTGTGTGCCTATCCATTATCCAATCTAACACTGGCGACAAGGATGGAAGGCAATTAGGCGAACCAAAAAGAGCATAGCAATCCAGCAAGTACATCAAGCCTGGAGCTCAGCACAGCTTCGAGCAGCCATTTTTGAGCAGCAAATTCAAATCACCCTCTGAACACAAAATTGCTATCCACGCCCCGCTGACTCCATATGACCCAGTCACCGAGCACTGAGAATCGTACATGCTACGATTTGATGGCTTCCTCGAGGCAAACAACCTCATGGGCCTTTCTGAAGACAGCAAGAAGAACATGTTCCTTGGATACTTTGGTCGGGAAGTGTTCGAGATGGCGAAAGACCTATCTGAGCCGACACTGCTACAATCAGTTGCCTTGTCCATGCTTCAGCAGACACTGAAGCTGTCCAAGCACGTTCGCCGGCATGAGTTTAACATCAGAAACCAGAAAGAGGGCGAGTTGATTAATGAGTACATTGCGGCGCTCTGCAAGGCGGCTGCATACTTCAAATTCCGAGACCTGGACAAGCTGATTTTGGACAGCATAATTTGCAGCGTGCGGGACATTAACCTACAGAGGAGGTTACTTGCTAAATCTAACCTCACTCTGCAGATCACCTTGGATGAAGCCAGGGTGTTTGAATCAGCTGTCAAATCTACTGAGACTCTGCAGCACCAAAGCACTCCACAAGATGTGCAAAAGAGTACATAGGTACATCACGAGACTGCAGAGCCTGAGCGCTCCGAAGGCGAGGAAGATGACAGCTGCTGCATGCACTAGCGGCGAAGGAGACCATGCCAGATCAGCTTGCTGTTTCCGCGATGCAACCTGCCAGCGCTGCGAGCAAAAGGGGCACATTGCCAAGGTGTGCCAGAGCGAATTCCCTGCCACTACCTGGCAGCCTAGTAGTATGTCAAAGGTGCCTTGCAGAAGCTACCATAGCATTCTGAGGGCGACAGTAGAGTCATCTACCATATGTCAATCAGTCAAGTCCGCACTAGGCAGCCAAAAAAGCTGAAGGTCACTGTCCTCATCGAGGACTCTCCATGTGAGATGGAGATCGACATCGGATCATCACTGACCATCATGCCGTGGTCTACTCTGAAGCAGGCTATCCCTAGCCTAAAGAAGCAGCACCTTCGCACCCCTGACATCCATCTACGAAATTACCAGGGCAACCGAGTCCCTATTGTGGGCCAAGGTGAAGTTCAAGCAGCTCAGCAGGAAACTCCCAGTGACAGTAGTCAGCGACAATCTGCAGAGCCTCTTAGGGCTTTATTGGTTCCAAGCCCTGGGCCTAGAAGTGACCAGTATCAATGCCTTGAAAGACGACGGTGCTGAAGCCATCTTTAAGGGGTTCGAGTATGTCTTCGGCACCGGTCTGGGTAAGTATGTGGGGACTCCAATTTCCTTTAGTTTGGACTTCAACATAGCCCCAGTAATGCTAAAACCTAGGAGAGTACCTTTGGTCTCCACCCCAAAATTGACAGAGAAATTGACAAGCTCGTAGGCCAGGGAATCCTAGAGCCAATCGATCATGCACGCTGAGAGACCCCTATAGTGACACTTGTCAAATCTGACAGGTCTATCCACATCTGCGTGGACTGACTACAAGGGCACAATAAATAAAGTGCTACAACAAAGTGCTTACCCTGTACCCATTGTACAGTACCTCCTTCATTCCCTAGGCCCCGGAAATTTTTTTGCAAAATTGGACATGGCTCAGGCATACCAACAATTGTCTGTAGATGGTGATACGGCAGAGGCCCAAACCATTGTGATGCACAGGGGTACATTCAAATGTCACTGCCTGCAATTCAGCATTAGGATTGCCCCTGGACTGTTTCAAAGCATCATGGAATGGCTTTTGCAGGGGATTCCAGGAGTCATCCCCTATTTTGGTGACATCTTGGTATTAGCTGAAAACGAGGTGCAACCTTGAAAACGTGTATGAACAGTTTTGGCTCGAATTAGAGACAGAGGCCTCCGTCTCAAAAAAGAGAAATGCCAAATTAGCGTGCCAAGGGTTGAATTCTTAGGGTACCTAATCGATGGCTCTGGGATTCACCCGACCACTAAAAAAATTAAAGCAATGCAGGACGTCCCTACACCTCACAATCAAACTGAACTGCAGGCGTTCCTCGGGCTCCTTAATTTCTACAGCATCTTTCTTAAACAGAAAGCCACCGTTGCTGAGCCCTTACATCATCTCCTGGCTAAGAACGCAAAGTGGTCCTGGGCCAGAATCGAGGCTGCCACATTTGCTGTGGTAAAATGACTCCTGTCAGCAGACTCTTTTCTGGTACAATACAGCCAGACCCTGCCATTAGTGCTAACCTGTGATGCTTCCATGTTCGGTGTCAGTGCCGTCCTCAGCCACTGCATGCCCAATGGAATTGAAATCCCTATTGCATTTTACTCCAGGACCTTGTCTGCCACAGAGCGGAACTACAGCCAGCTGGATTGTGAGGCTTTGGCTGCAGTGGCCGGAGTAAAGAGGTTCCATGAGTACCTATACAGCTGTGACTTCGAACTGGTTAGTGATCACAAGCTGTTGTTGGGCTTAGTGGCTGGGGACCGACCTACCCCAGTGTCATTATCACCACGGATGACCAGATGGACCATCTTCCTAGCTGCCTACTCCTACCGTCTCATCCAATGACCAGGCTCCATTTTGGGGCATGCTGATGCTTTAAGCCACTGCCCACTGCCTGAACTTCTCGCTGACCCTACCCCCAAGACACCAACCCTCCACATTGACTGCCTGGAGACTGGCCCTGTCTCGTCCAGTGATGTTGCCCATCACTCTGCAAAGGACTCCACCGTCAAACAAATTTTGAACTGGGTGTGGAGGGGATGGCCCAAGGGTCCTGTTGGGGTTGAATTCAAATTGTATTTTGCCAAATGTGATGAGTTATCGGTTGTTAATGGCTGTTTATTGTGGGGGGACCGGGTAGTTGTTCCACCCAAACTGCATATTGGAGTATTAGAGGCTTTACACGTAGGGCATCCTGGAATTGTCAGGATGAAGTCTTTGGCTAAGAGTTATGTGTGGTGGCCTAAAATGGTCAGGAAGATTGAAGAAAACCTGCACACTGTGCCAGGAGTCCAGACCAGCACCCCCAGAGGTGCCCGCTAAGGAGTGGGAGCGACCTTGAGCACCATGGTCTAGGGTGCACATTGACTTTGCTGGCCCAGTTCATGGCCAGACATTTCTCGTAGTTGTGGATGCCTACTTGAAATGGTTAGAGGTAGTCCTGATGACCTCCACTATGGCAGAAATGGTCATCAAGGTGGTACAGAGACTTTTCTCCATGCACGGCCTGCGCGACATCTTGGTCTCTGACAACAGGCCCCAATTCACGGCCATGAAATTTGAGACCTTTCTAGCAGCTCAGGGAATCAGACATACCCTAGTCGCGCCATTCCATCCGGCCTCCATTTGTCAGGTGGAGAGAATGGTGAGATCTGCAAAAGAGGCCCTCTCTAAGATGGGCCTGGAAGATTGGCAAACACGGGTTGACCACTATTTGCTAATTCAGCACATCACACCCAGTGCCACTACAGGGATAAGCCTCTCCGAGCTTCTCATGGGTCGCCGGCTAAGGTCCCACTTAGACCAGCTACTCTCCAACTATTCGGCCTCATCGCCCCCAGACTCCACAAGCAATATTTGGACATTTAGCATAGGGGATTTGGTATATGCCCACAACTACACCGGGGGGACTCTGTAGATTCCTGCCAGAGTGATAGGCATCACTGGCCCTTGCTCTTACCTCCTAGAGCGCAAGGACGGTAGGAATTGGAGAAAGCATATTAACCAACTCTGTGGCCCTCTGCAACTCCACCCTTAGACAACCAGAGGTAACTCCTGCACAAGTTAGCCAAAGCCCTACCCAAACAGAGCAATCACTCACTCCTTCCATGGCCAGCTCAAGCCCGAGGGTACCGGGAAACTTATCAGGTTATGTTGCAGGCCCGCAGCAAGCTCTGAGCGAGCCGGCTCTAGAAGCTCCAGCTACAGCCTGTGAAAAGTTCCAGGAGCTTTCACCAAGCAGAGCTGCGAAACAAACAGGTCCATCCGACCTGTCCAAGGAAACCCCTCCTACTGAACTGTGTAGGTCAGGCAGAGCTACCCAAAAGCCCGCCTACCTGCGTGACTACGTAACAAGTAGGATTGTCCCATCCAAGACGGGAGGGATGTTAGATACTTGTTCTAACTACAGTGGTTTCCACCAAGGTCCTCTGTTCCGGCGGGAACAGAGCTTTAATCCTATTGGTCGAAGGGTCTGACAGCTCCTATAAAAGGGCTGCTGTCAGACTCAATGTCCGCTGGATTGTTCCACTTGTTGTACTTAATAAAGAGCTGTTGCTACTGTTAAGCCTGTGTGTGCCTATCCATTACCTAATCTAACAGATAAAGCAATACATAATATTGAATTTGGATTCTCTAGGTTCAAAATCTCCACTAAGCAACAAACTTTTCTTTGTGTCATCACTAGAAATAATGTCAAATGATTGAAGCAGTGTTATTATTGCAGCATTATGGTTGATATGTTCAACTCCTTTAAAAATGGGATTCAGAATAATTATCCTCTTGACATCCCAAAGCTGTGTACCTGAAGCCCAAAGACCTCATTCCAATGACAAAGATGCATTCCCCATCATTATGACATCCTCCCTTAGAGCTCACTGCGCAAAAATAATGAAGGCAAAGCTCCTTCCACGCAGCAATGTAGAATGATGAATTGTTCCAAACATTTTTCTCTTTTAATATCTGTCATAGATACCCCCAAACAGTATTTTATAAATCAGAGAGGCTATTAATTATCTACATATACTATGCATAACTAGATAATATTCTTTAAAAATATTTTTTAAGCTACCCTAAACTAGCAGGCCCCAATCCTTCTGGAACCAGGTAATGATTTCATGGAAGACCATTTTTCCACAGACTGTTTGGCATGTATGTGATGGTTTCTGTTTCACTCACCCATTTGCTGCTCACATCCAGCTATGTCACCCAGTTCCTAATAGGCCTTGGCCTGTGGCCCAAGGGTTAGGGGCCCTTGCACTAAACAGATGCATATACTATCCTTCCAACTTCAGTTCAGCAAAACAGACTTCCATATATTTCTTTAATGTTTTCCAGTGTATTGTTTTATTTTCCAATAATTGCAAGCAATATACCAAAAATGAGGTGGCTGGATGGAGTCACTGAAGCAATAGGCATGAGCTTAAATGAGCTCCAGAGGATGGTAGAGAACAGGAAGACCTGGAGGAACATTGTCCATGGGGTTGTGATGGATCGGACATGACTTTGCAACTAACAACAACATCAAAAATGTTCTACATCAGCCAGCCTATGCACCAAGCCCTGTATCATAGTTATGACAAAAGACTGGTGACTTGGGATCCAGGGATTACTGTAAATATCTACATTTATATTGTTCCTGTATCAGAAGAAGATTGGTTTTGAGAGCAGTGGAGGGTAGAATTCCAAGAACTTTTTAATGGGGATTAGATTTCTTTGACCTCCCCTTTGAAGGGGAAAATAATTATGGTCACAAGCAATGCTCTTTAATTGCCTCTTTCATTTGTTATTATTTTATTTGAGTGATAGTTGTGTTTTTTATTGTAAACCATGTAAGAGCTTTTTGCTATTGGATGTTTATTACATTTCAAGAACAAATGGTTAAATAAGATTCTTCCACAATGAATTTGCAACAGTTTGTAGTTTTACAAGTAAATGCTTGTACCTTAATATTAAAATCTATTGGGAAATATTCAGCTAGGCAAGGGGGAGGAATCAAGCAGGGAGTTAGCCTTGAATCATTGCACAACCACAAGAAATCCAGGACTGATCCCACGCACACCCACCCTCTCTTAAGCTCCATGGAACCTTATCTATCTGTTCCCAAGAAAGGGCAAGTAATCTGGGGAAATGTATACAAAAATCCTGTATATGTATAATTGCAATTAAATAGTCATTTGGAACCTCCTACAGCACCAGTGGGGCCTCACCCTTTGCTCTGGCCAGGATTGCCTGATAGAGATAAAGAGAGTCAATGAGAATAGAAATGAATAGGAGAAAAACCACAACCGAACTGCTGGCATCAGGCCTCTCCTAATGCACGCAGCTTGGCGTAGGCGCTAGTCAGTCTCCATGGTTGTGCCTGGGCATTGGACGGGGAGGAGTTTCCATGGTAGGTGCAGTACGTTGCCCGTGCGACAGACGTCAGCATCCTGAGTGATGCCTGCAGGGGGCGCTGGTTCTTCACCACCTGTTCGTAAAGCAACAGCTTCCTGTGTGTCCGCAGAAGAGGTGGCGTTCCTCCTGGTGCTTCTGGAACATGAGGCACAGAGCTCCGCAGGGTCATTGGTGGCCTTCCAGTAAGCTTTCGCAGCCAATTTAAGATGGGTCCAGTGAATCCAAGGCCTAATTTCAGCTACCTTAACAACAAGGGGAGAAAAAAACAACAACAGTATACGGCCCATACCATTTGGGGCCCAAGAGTTCCTCCTACCAGTCCTTCACCCAGACTTCTTGTCCTGGGTGGAAGTTGTGGACTGGAGTTACAATTCCATGAGAACAATAAGACAGAACATTTTTTTTTTCAATTGGTGGACTATGGCATTCAGGGCTTGCAACTGTTTGAGCTTCACCATGTCTGCAACTTGGGGGTGGGCAACACCTGTGGGCCACACAAATTAGGAACCCTCCCATACAACAATTCAAACAGCGAGACGCCCAACTCCTTGGTGGGAGCGCACCTCTTTGCCAGCAACATCACGCTGTGGGCATCCGGCCATTTGAGATGGGTTTCCTGACAAATTTTGGCCAACGTATTCTTTATGGTGTGATCTGCCCTCTTGACCCTCCCACCTGAACTGGACCTTGACGTGGGTTATTAGCAGCACATACCTGACATTGAGAGCAAACAGCAGCTGCCAGGCTAGACAAATTGTTGATATAGACCTCCCTGAGCCAAGACTTTTTTCTTTTCTTTTTTTTTTAAAGCAATTTTTCCTAAGTGCAAATGCTTATGCAGGGAGGAGACAGCATCCCATGCCAACTGTTGGTAAACAAACACCTTTTGTCCGGCAGAACCCACCATCCATCTAGTAGTTCCACCCCTATCGCTTCAGCTTGTTGGGTTCCTGAGTGACTATATGATGGGGGTTGTTCTTCCTGGGCTGGGGTCCACAGAGTGAGGCATGTGGCCTGTAAAGAAGAGGGATCCAAGGCCACTGCTCTGGCAACTCGATCAGCTTTGTTGTTTTCTCTTTCAGCTGTTGAAACCTCTTTTCGATGACCCTGGACATGCATAATAGCTACCTGCTTGGGGGCCCATACACTATCCAGCAGACGCATAATTTGGGGCCATATCTGATGTCATTTCCTTCAGCTGTGATGAGGCCTTTTTCCTTATATAAAGCTTATGTGTAATAAGCCCCTGGTATTGTTGTCCAAAAATGAGCTTATTGGCTTCCTGAGTAAGTAGGGCAGTTCCTGTCACAGTCTTGAGACAGGCTGGCCATCCTTTGGCCACCTGATCCAGCTGTTTGGACAAATATGCAACCGGACGATACCATGTTCCCAACCTTTGGGTCAATACCCCAATGGCCATATTCTGCTTAGTGTCCACAAACAATTGAAAAGGCCTGTCAAGTCAGGAAACTAGGAGCCTGAGTTACAGCATGCTTCAATTCCAAAAAGCTATTCTGTTCCTCTTCCTCCCACCTCAAGGGTTCCTTTTCATTCCCCTTGGTAGCTTCATAGAGTGGCTTTGTTAACAATGCGAAGTTGAGAATCCAAATGCAGCAAAACCCAGCTGCTTCCCAAAAAGTCCCTTAATTCCTTCCTATTTCGTGGGGCTGGCAATTGGCAAATGGCCTCCTTCCTTTCATGGCCCAGAGTCCTTTGTCCCTGTTAGATGTCGTAACCCAAATATCTAACTTCCAATTGGACTAATTGGGCTTTGGTCCGAGAGGCCTTGTAGCCTTTCTCCTGTAGGAGGAGCAGTAGGGCTGCTGCATTGGCATGACAGGCTTCCTCCGTCTGGCCTGTGACCAACAAGTCAGCTACATCTTGCAAAACCACATCAGGGGGGGCAATGTCTAAAAGTTCCAAATCCATGGCTATTGCAGCTCCAAATAAGGTGGGGGAGTTTTTTCAAAGCCTTGATGCAAGCGTGTCCAAGCATATTGCTGCTTTCTGCCTGTGACTGGGCATTCAAAGGCAAACAAATGCTGACTTTTCTGATGGATGGAGATCGCAAAGAAAGCATCCTTTGAATCAATGACTGAAAACCATTTCACCTCTGCCTGCCATTAAAGGGCCTCCTGTGAGATTCACGTCTCCTGGGGTAGCTTGGTGGGGGGGGATCCCTTGGCATCCTAGGGCGGTCATCTTCCCTTTCCTCAGGGGATGGAGCCCAGTCCGGGTTGGGGCACTCTTCTTTCCAGTGGCCATGTTTGTAACAGATGGCACATCGGTTCCGTCCCAAGGGTGGCTCCCTGTCCCCCTCCTGGCATGGTCATAATTGCTGCCGTGAGCAGTTCTGCTTTTTTTTCTGCATCTTTTGATTTTTTTTTCTTTTCCTCCAACAAGTCCCTATTGACAAAAGTCTTTCTAGCTATTTCCATAAGCTCGTTAAGGGGCTTCCCCAGTGTCCCTTCCAGCTTCTGCAGCTTGTCTGATGTCAGGGGTTGACTGAGAAATAAAGGCCATAGCCAGCATCCGAACATTTTCAGGAAGGTTAGTGGTTAGCATAAAAAAAGCCTCGGGGCTTTCGGCAGAGTTTAGACATATTGGTGGCTGGCTTCCCTCCCAGCCGGACAGCCCTTACAATTAACTGTTGATGATTACGTAGCAGAGTCAGCTGGTGGGGGTCATAGGGGCTCCATCTAGGGTCTCTTGAAGGGAAGCGTTGCTCAGTAAAAATAGGAGCAGTTTTGGCTCTGGTTCTAGCTGCCACCGACTGGTCCTCACTTGGTTCTGGCTTTCCTCCCACAGCCCCCAGCAATTGTTCTATCTCCTCTTCCTTCTTCTCCCAAAATTCTGGTGAGCTCAGAGGGTCCCCATCCCCTGTCCTTCTGACAGGACTTTCTTCTGACATCATAGAGGTCACAACGTCCAGCCCTCACTCTATCCACTCCACAGATGCTTGGCTTGTTGATGCCCTCAAGTCTCTTGAGCTACTAGGTATAGCCCCCGCTTGGCTTGGTCAGGGTGAGGGTCGTGGTGATCCTCTTCCTCTTCTGGCAACTCTTCTGGGGCACTAGCTAGGATTGGTGGTCTCTGCTTGGGACATTTGGGGTGTGCAACCAGGACAGCCATAAGAATACCCTGTTGGTTTTTGCATTTGTTTTTTTAGCCAAGCTGTCTCCTCAACAAATTGTACCACACATCAATATACGGGGCCTGATCCGGATGTCCTACATCAGGATCAAACACTAACCTATGGACATTCAAAGCTATGTTAGGATCAAAAGTGCCTTTGTTGGGCCACCCAAAACCAAAAGTGTGCCATTCAGATTCACAAAACTTTTTAAGCTCATGCCTGCTCCACTCAATGCCATAATTCTGAGTCATATATCCTTCTTTAAAATGATTTAACATACATTGTAAGGGGGTCAAGGGAACACTGCTGCCCTCACCCATGGTCCTCCCAGGGTACCAGACAACAAAGATTTAGCAATCACCCTACACAGGCTCTGACCCAAGGTACCGGATGGACATGGCCACCGTAGGGAAATGCAGTAGCCCCCCCTCAATCACACACACACATACACTAAACAATCCTCCTCAAAACCTTCCACCTAGCGAGGGAGATCAGGCCTCACCTCCGGCTCAACAAGGAGTCCGGGCCTAAATAGAGTTCCCACAGTACTTGCCTCATATACTTGGCTTCCCTCCTGCGATGCTGGCCAGCCTTCAGATGCCTGGTCTCTGGTCCTTCTCTTGTGGTTCTTGGAATCGCCAACCGCTGCTGCCAGAGCCCTCTGTCACTGGGAAATCCCTCAGATCAAGGGTCCGTTGGTGCCAGGGAGGTTCCCCCTGACAGGATGAGCCCCGACACCGGGGTGGACGTTCCAGAGGGTCCCAAAGACCCCTCAATTCCTGGCTGGCTCACCAAAAATGTTGCAGCAGATTAAGGTTTGTAATCTACTTATGAAAGACCAGGATTTGAGACCACGAAGGTGAGAGAAACAGGTTTATTGGATGCATCGAGTTCAGCGTGTTCACACACCAAAATCTGAACTGCCTGGGCTCTGCCCAGGATCCTACTTTTATGCTGTGTTCCACACTGTGCCTTCTCAAGGCGTTTCCATACACGAGACAAGCATGACATTTAGAAAAGCAGAAGTTCATTTGGAATGTTACAGCGAAGTACATAGGAGAAATACAAAAAAGAGAAGTTCCTATAATGTTTTAAGCTGTCAGCAGTTTTTACCTCTGTTCTATCTCTCACCCACGCCTGACTTCCTGGGCCCCCCTTTACAGGGTCTTGCCACACTGTTCAGTCCTTTTTTTAATACTTATGAGGAAGTTGGAGAGAAAGTTCACTCCAGCTAAAAGTCAACTTTGGAACTCCAAAGCACTAGAATGAAAAGCCAAGCTAATATGAATTTATATGGTCCATTCTATTAAGACCATCTAACCTGGCCAGCCACTGGTGGGTTTACCTGTGCACCCCCTCCTGCATCATTGATTTACAAGCAGGCTGGCATACATTCCTATGGGATGATAAAAATAAAACACACAAATAGTTTCAAAATCATGTAATCAGAAGAGCGTTATTGCAAAAATAGCTAAAAAAAAATCCACTTTGTGAAAATTCTGAATTGGCTATCATCGACAGAAAGGATGACTCACCCTAATTGTATAGATTTGAACAAAATGCTAAGATACAAAGACTTAAATGATAGACAGAGAAATTTAAAAACAATTGAAGAATTGGCAGAACAGAACATGAAAGTTGACTGTCTAACTTACCTCCAAATCAAAACTAAATACAATAATAATGCTAAATTATATGACATCAAAACAAAACCACACGAATTAGATAAAATTATTCAAAACTCAGATAGAAAGATGATAGGGAGAATATATAAATTTCTCCTGAAGTATAAAATGTAAGAGGAAATTGTGAAAGAACAAATGATAAAATGGGTGCAGAACTTTGGCTATAATATTGAATTAGAGAAATGGGAAAAATTGGGGGGAACAAACTTAAAAATGACACTATCAGTTGCATACAAGAAAACCAGTACAAAATGTTTTACAAATGGCACCTGGCACCAACAAGGTTAGCTAAAATCTTAACAAATACCTCCCCAAAATGTTGGAAATGCGAATCAATACATGGAACATATTACCATTTATGGTGGACCTGTGAGGAGGCTAAAATTTTTTGGAAAAGGATCAAAAATTGGCTGGAGGCTATAACAGGGGTTAAAATAAAATGGAAACCTGAAGTTTTTTTATTAGGAATAATGTCTGCGAAATACAAAAAAAATTCCAGTATTTAATACTACATATAATTATGGCGGCAAGGATTGCCTTTGCCCAGAAACAAATTAACTCCAAGCGAAGATGAAATAATAAGAAAGGTTTTGGATTGTGCTGAAATGGACAAACTAACTAAAGAAATCCAAGGAAAAGAAGAATCAGAATTCTACCAGATATGGGATAAATGGAATAGGTGGATGGAGGAAAGAAACAAGAATCTATGAAGGAATATAGCAAAACTCAAAAATAATAGTTATGAGTAAAATAAGAGGGTTTAGCATGGTGAAATCCAAATGAAATACAATAGAAGGGGAAATAATATAATGTGAGCGGTATCGATTGACAATTGCTATTAGAAAGAACAGGAAGCTCCTGTTAGTATTGTATTGTGTAAATGTGGTGTACGTTTTGTGTGTGTGTATTTTACATGTTTGTTAATAATTTTTTTTAAAGGGGGGGAAAGGATATACAGGATGAATATATTTTTAAAGTTGTGCTCTTTGAATAGCCTATCAGTGCATTTATATATTTGCCTTTTCATCCAGAATTGGGTTTCAATTATGTGATTCATGATGTACCTTCAGTAGTGGCAAAACGATTTGCTAATTTGCTTTTGAAAGTGGTGATTATAAAGATTGTCAAGTGGAATAGAAAAGCTTTGCTGCAGTATATAAACTACTCCAATAATTGTTTTAACTATCTATGACTTTTGAATTAAACAGTGAAATAAGTCAGTGAAGTAGTTCTCGAATATGCTAGGAAAATAACACCAAGGAGCCACTAAGCCAGAATTAAACAAGGAGTATACAGTAATTTGTGGTTCTTCAAATGTGAATAAAAAAGGAGAGATGTGGAAGGTGGAGAGACGTCAGGCTCTCATTTCACTCTTATCATCAAGATCTAGCTTCACAAATGCAACATTATAGCAAAGAATATGGATATCGAAATGCTTTAATACATTATTTCTATCTCACTTGTTCAGCGAATACAGGCTGTGAAACAGGCAATTTGAAGCACTTGATATGGAATATATGTGATAGAATAAAGTACTTTATCCAATGAAAATTGGCTTTTCCTCTTTTTCGTCCCTTGTCCTCTTTCCCCCTTCTTCTTTTGCTTGAAAATCATTTTTCCATGCCTGAATTGGCAATTTATCATTTGGTGATCATTAATAATTTAGTTTATGAAAGCTGCTGCTAGTGGCACTTTTTCTTTTACAAATATCTTCTCATTTAACATGCAAAACTGCATTGCAAAACATGCTTTAATATTTTTAGTTGAAACATTTTTTAAAAAAAGATATAAAATAATAGGAGTTTGGGATGTTGTCCAGATGAATGGACTTTAATTTCCAGAATTCTCTACCCAGTTTGTTCATTAATAATAATTCTGATAGTTAAAGTTCACTCTCTGGATAGCATCTAGAATGGAAAAGAATGCCAAAAATGTTCTTGATACTATACAGAATTCTCTGTTGTATTCCTATTTTCCCAGATAGCTTGTTTATAAAGAATAATTTGACAACTACTGTAATTTACATAATAGCCTGAGATTTTAGGATTTTATATGCTGGAAAACCACACAACTGCAACTTTTTATACCAGGAATCAAATTACATTCTCAGTCAACACTTTTCTCTCATTATTCCTTTTATGAAAACCATCTAGGGGCAAATGAAGTTCAGTCTCCAGCTTTCACTTGAACAAACAGTAATTTTCACACATGCTAAAAATGAGCTACAGTGAAAATATGCTGAGAACACTGTATTCTTTAAGGTTCTTTTGTGACTGACAGTTAAAAGATGTGCCTATCTAACAAAGAAATAGCTGAAAAACGGTCCATTTTGAAGTACAGTTGCTAAGATGTTTTTGCACAAATTATCTGATAGGTTTAGCTAGTTGTTTGCTCATGCATATTTCATTAGCTAGTTCTGATTTCCATGTGTTTGCTATCTTCAGACAATTTTCAGTTGGAGGGTTGGATTTATTCCAACAATGTTATGGATTATCCTGAGAAGCAGGTGATCACAATTTTACTGGCTGCACTCTTCAATGCACAGTGATAATTCTGTTCCCTGAATTCACAAATGAAATATTTTAAGGTAGAATGATGAGCGCACAGCATAAAAATAGTGAACGTCAAACACTATTCCCTTTTACATGAAGAACAATCACCCTTCAAAAACTCATGTGTGAACAAGATTCATTTGAATCAAGGATCATGACTTTTTTTTTAAAAAAAGAATCTGATGACAATTCAACAGATGAAATTAATGTTACTTATAAATATTGGTGGATATGTAACACACTTCTACTATATATACATTGCTATGCTAATATTTTTTTTAAAAAAATTGTTTTCAACTAGATTCTTCTTTAAAACATTTATAATGTAATTCTGTTCAAAATTCTCATTGAAATGATATACTGCTGACATTTTTTGTCTGTCTGTCTATCTGCTTACAAAGAGGTAGAAATGGATTTACAAATGAATACAGGTAGTTTTCAGGTGGGCCAATTAGCAACCATACAAAGTTATAACAGGTCTTCCCAGAGCTAATAGCAACCTATTTTTGAGTCAGCTAACAACACACGCACACAGCAGTCACATAATTGCATTTGGCACCTGGCTTGCATTTATGGCTGTTTGCAAGTGTCCTAAACCAGGTGATTGGAATTTTCAGCATTTTCAATATTTACGTTTTGTTTCCAGCAAAAGCACCCAATGGTAAAAACAGCTTCATATAAAAATTTAACAACTGTAGCATTTGCTTAATAACATGGTGTTCGCTTAATTACTACCACAAAAAAGTTGTAAAATTGGGCATAGTCACAGGGTGGCTTGTTTAAAAACAACAACGATTTGCAACCATAAGTCCAGCCTCAATTATATTCTTAAGTCACAGATTTCCTTTAGATAAACCCACATGCACAAAAAGTGCTTTTACTTTTTAATCTTTTTATTTTTATTTTAATGGTTTTTAAATACTTTTTAGCATTTTATTACATTGTGAGCCACCCAGAGACATTGTATTATTTTATTTTTATTTGTTTATTTATACCCCACCTTTATTATTTTTACAAATAAATCAAGGCAGTGAACACATCCAACACACCTTCCTTCTCTTAGAATTGACATAATATCCACATTTTAATAAGTTAGGACCTACTTCATATCACCCATAAGCAGATATCCAGAAATTAATTAATGATCTTTTAAAAAATATATATTTTCACTCACACTTGATTTAACACTCTAGAAAGATTAATATGAAGAGGGAAAAAGAAAAGAAGAGGAAAAAGTCTATAGTATAGTAGCTGGCCATTTAATAGAGCTAATTTGATTCAGGGCCAAATTAAATTAGTTTGTTCAGATGTCTTCCTATTATATTTGTATAAACATTGTTTCCAATAGTAGGGATTAGGGTTATCCCACCTTTTTGTGTGCCTAAATTCATTTTAGTTTTAACAGTCTGGTAATAAGCATCTTTAAACAACATGTCAAGCAATTTGTGCTTCATTTACCAAATAAATGTTTGTGGCTTTATCCTTTAGCAATATTATTACAAGTGTAATAAAAAAGAGTAGAGAATGGAGATATAGAAAGTAAACATTGCAAGAAAATAGTTATTATTGAATTGCCAACATTAAAATTAAATTTTCTGGTTGCTAAATAATCCTTCAAAAACAGCAATGTTCAAGACTGTCTGAGGAGAGAGGCCAAAAGTCAAGATGGCAGCCACATCCTGTGACTGAGCCTCACCTCTATTTTTATATGAGCAGGGCTTTGATTACAATATTGTGGTCATCATTTTAACTTTATTTACCCTGACAGAAAACATGGTGTGGTTTAATATTGGGAAGTTAAAAAGAATAATCTCAGAAGCAGGTAACATCATTATGAATACCATTTAACTGAATAAAACATAAAGGAGTCAAGAAAGAAAACCTTACAATGAATTTCCACCTTCCCCTATAGTCTTTTTAGCTGCCTTCTGGATATTAAAAAGAGTCTTTTGTCCATCTCCGGATCCTGTCTTTCATGTCTGCTGGGTGGCATTAGGTGGTAAGGGTGATCAGTCAGGCTTGGGGAGGTCTGTTCCACTCTGGTTGCTGTGATGGCTTTCAGGGGAATGACTGGACCCAAACCCAATTGCTGGAATGTCTCCTCTGGAGGCAGCATCTGGATCAGTGTGATCTGCTTCTAACAGGTTGCAGTGTCATCTGTGCAGGGCTGAAAGACATGAGAGCAAGGCCCCTTCCCCCTTTTGGGGTAATCTTCCTGGAAAGGCATTGTAAGAGGATTAGAAGGGGGGAAACATCAGTACTACAGTTATTAAAAAGATACAGCAATTATAACAAAATGGAAACATCACAGATGAGGAAAAACTCGATTCACATGCTTCAGAAAAAGGATGGACAAATAAAATCATTTTAACACACAGTAAATGCAAAAATGATTTTTTTCCCCTGTAAATTAATTTAAAACATTCCCTCATAGCCTTAGGCTGTTCTTAAAAGTACATAGAGGGAAGGAATCTTCACTCTGTTCTGCTGTCCAGGCACTATGGGTGAAGGCATTTTTAAAAAATGTTTAACTCTTTTTCCTAACCATTTAAAATTATTGTTTCTATGGATCAGATACATTTAACAGTTGCAATTATCTTGAGGGCACATAAAGACTTATACAGACAAAGACAAGAGAAACAAAACAGAAAAGGAAAACAGAATTCTCAGATTTACACCCTATTCATTCCCATCATAAATCTCAGTTAAATTAGGGAAGGCACAAATCTTAACAAACATATCACAGTAGACAGAGAGAAAGAAAGAGAACAAAACAAAACCTCAATATTCTTATTTATATATTTCCTTTTTTTAAAAAAAAGTATCTTTATTTAGCCAAATTGGTTTTTCTTGCTTCATCCATGAGTAGAATCCATTTCTCACATAGCTTGCATGTCAGCATACTCCTCATTCCTGCCCGGACAGGCAATTTGTTCCCACCCCAGGCCTCCATCAGTTTCCCTTGGGGAGCTTTCAGTGAGATCCTAGACTCTGAGCTTCCCATTTCCTGGTCTGCTCTTTCCACTGTCCATGACAAAACTTCAAGGCTCCACTCTCTTTGGGTCTCTCGCAACCGCAGAATACACTGCCCCAAAAAGAGGAAAGTACCTTCTAACCTGTGGTCAACCCCCTCAGTTTTTCAGGCAAATGGCCTAGGAGGACTCTGTCTACCAAAATACTTCTTTAGAAGTAGAATAGGGGTCTGCTCAGTGATGCTCTGCCAGTCACCCAAGAATGAACCTCTCACTTGCCTTTCAACCCCTTTCCACACACTCTCTCCCTTTCTTAACATAAGGTACTGTGCTCTGGATCTGATCCCCTTTACTTTCCAGGCTCTGCTTTCTGTGGTTAGGAAAGGAACAGAAGAAGCAAGATCTAGCTGTGATAGAGATTTTTTTCCAAGCAGATTCACACACAGAGGCACATGCTCTCATATCCTGGGCTTTTAAAGTTAAATTTGAGAGGTACTCACCTTCTTTCCAAGCAGCCTTTAAGCTCAAAACTCAAAATCCCTTTAAAACCTTTGTTCCAAATAGCCAAGGTCCAGGAAAACTCACCCACAAACTCAATGGGTCTGCTGACGACCCATTGAGTTATCTGGACCAGGTCCAATGGTCAGGTTAGCTTGGAGTCCCATCTTTGGGTGCCAAATTGTTGGAAGAAATGTCCATCTGGGTTCAGTGGGGAGAAAGATACTAGAAACATGGACACTGCTTGGAAGGATGGTTTAATGATGCATATATCACTCTCTTCGGTTCCACCTTAGCTTCCTGTTCCCGTGTAAGGACAGGTATTCTGATTGGTTGATAGACTCCCATGGGACCATGCAGGGGTACCTTTGTAGATTGTCTTGAGTGCCAGGCTTGGTTTAATCTTGCAAGGTAATGAAGTAATGAAGAAGACTTTGAGCAATTCCTATTATGGCTGAGGGCTAATCCCAACCTTTGTTAGATCTTGGTTGAAGGCATTTGCCTATGAATAGACCTAGCCATCTCTTTATTTCTTACTGCTGACATTTGGTGTGGGCTATTGAGGAGGGTAGGGGCTATTAAAAGTGAGTCTGCTTCCTGCCTAAAAAAAAACATGTTTCTCCATTTCTCATCCAGGAAATATAATATTCTGCCTTTTTAATATTTCCTAGAATATTTCATTCTTCTAAGGAGAGGGGTGGGTGCTAACTTCCTACAGTAATGTTGCTAAGAGAAATGCATACAAACAATCATTAGGAGCTGAGCATAACTTGAGGGCATCTTCAAAACAAAACAAAAATCTCAAAACATCACACAAACACTAGGCAGAGTAACCGTGTTCCCTCCCAAGGGGTAATTGATTGTCAGGCCAAACATTGTCAGTCTATCTCTGATAGTATTAGCCTGAGATATTGCTCAAGGATAAAAAGGTTATAGGAGTAGTTTTGTACATTTCCTTTTCTAGGGCAAACTCCAGGCTGCCTCTACAGAAAAAAGCAAAGCCATGCAATAGTTGATTGTTTCCTATTATGCCAGGGTTGAAGGTGATTTCATTCATTTTCACTCCATTTCAGCAAATACGTAATAAATAGGGATGGAGACCATCTGACTCTTCTAATGCTGTTGGATTCCAGCTCTTATCAGCTCTGGCCAGCATGCCCAGAGGTTAGAGATAATAGGAACTCTGGTTCAATAACATCTGAAGGGCTCGGAGCTTTGCACCTCCTAACTACAACACATAAAGGCAAGTCAGCAAACTGAATTGCCAGAGCATAATTTCAATGCAATTCTAGCACATTCTTTTAAAAAAGCATCGAGACTCTCTTTATTATGCAAGGTCCATTTGAATGGTTAGCAGCATACCCCTTGATCGTCATCCTGTTTAGGATTTATTACAAGAGTCTATGAAAAATGTCACCATAGATTACCAGCATTGATCAAGCCACTTTTTCCTTAGCCTAAACATATATCATAGTTTGGAGATAATGACAGTTTAGGGCAGCAGCTGTCTTCAGTTCACACAGGACAACTGATCTATCTTGTAATCCATTTGCACAATATGGCTTGAAATATATTGGGCCACTACTGTTGTCATTCTTCCATGAAAGCTCCTTAAGGGTAACATGTTATGAATGCTTGCTTAAACAAACACCTGGGCCATTTTCTACAACATATAGAAAAGCAGGATTTTGTTTGTTTGTGCTTTGATGCCAATACAGCCAATATAGATTTATGGCTCAGAGGGTTATTTGCAGGACCTCCTGTTTCCCTTGAGACCCAGCAAGACAGGCACTACTTGATTAAACAATGTCATCAAATGGAACCTAGAATCTGCACCTTTTTCTGCCTTCATATATTTTAGAAGAGAGAAGTAAAGCTCCAAGCCCTTCAGATGTTATTGAACTACAACTCCTATTATCTCTAACCTTTGGGTATTCTGACTAATCCAACAAAATCTCAAAGGTCAAAGGTACTTCAACATATACATGTGCATATGTGTATGTTTGTACACACACACACACACACACACACACACACACACACACAAACTGAAATTCCACATGGAAGTGAACACCCCCAAATTTCAGATGGCTCTGATCCTGATGACTTTTCATAAGCTACTAGAAATGTATATCCAGAAAGCCACTTGAATCCACAAAGATGTGGAGATGTGCTGCCGTAAGTGTGATGTGTTTCAGTTTTGATTGATGCTTTCCTGTTTTTAACTTGCTGTGCATGTGCTGAGCATGCAGCCATACAAACACAATTAATTAATCAAATACGTAAGCTTTAAAGGTATTGTATAGTTTGCTGCATCAATCTACAACCAATTCATAACCCAGGTCTCAAAAGTAGCTGTCCCTGTTTTAAATAAAATCCAACTATTATTAAATTGTTTATTTATTCATTTGATTTAAAAGCCAGCCTACTGTATCACAACCCTGTGATGGAAATAAGATGAAACAACAGCATACATAACCTAAAAGAAAAAAACAACAACACCTGCCTAGTCATCTTACAAAGGGTTGGGTACTAACTCTAGTCTTTTGAAGGGACTCAGTATATTTCAAGTCATGCTGACTATATACAGTATGTGGACATTATGGAAAATGTCCAGCTCAGATAACCAGACTTTGTTCCCTAAAGGATTTACAAGTGATAACTACAATTCGAATAACACCTGGAAGCAATTGATTGCATACTGATTGTTCAGTAAAATCTCCTTGATCAACCAAACATTTCACCAGATATAAATATTAAGTATATCTTAAAGTACATAAGTATACATTATAGTATGTTTAATGCTTCCATTTGGCTCAAACCTTTTATTACTGTCATTTACCCAAGACTAGTGAAATCTCTTTTGTAATACTGTATTGTATTTGAATACCACAGTAAAAGGTCACAAATGAGAACAGTCTACAAGGTCAAGCTTTTGAAGTCATAATGAGACCAGTCTATATGTTCAAGCTTCTAAAAAAAGCTGAACAAAATTGCTGGGGGGGGGGAGGTTATTTGTTATAGAGGAGAAAGAAAACAGGTGTTTGTTGAAATAGAATAAAAATAATTATATTGAACAATAGCAGAATTTTCATTATGCAATAAGTAAAATTTGCATCTACTACCTCTCACTAAAAGTAAAAATCCTCTTTTTAATCCGGCTATTTATATACTACTCTTTCCAGCTTTTTCCTCATTCTGATGCTTAGCTTCAGAAGTAGAACTCTGTTTTGTTTGTTAAACCATACAATTAACTTGCATGCACTGTGTGTCTCTCTCTTTGTGTCCATAAATAAAAGCATATTGCTTCAACAGACAGAAATTTAAAAAATTCTTAAAGAATGAAAATTGTAGTCTCCAAGAACGCACCTACAGTAAATTAAGCACACACAAAAATTGCTAAAAGTTTTCAAACTATTTATAATATATTATCAATAAAAGCAATATCAAGTTAACTTAAGGAATTAATATAATAAAAACAGTCATAGTTTTATCATTTATCATCCTAAATATCAAGCAAAAGAAATGGAAAAATGCAATACCATTATTCTTTAATCAAAGAACATAGTGATATTTAAGTGGATCTTGCTGTATATGGTAAAATAAATTTTAGTTGTTACTCAGAGTCAGGAATTCAGTGTTAGCTCTATTCATATTCATAATTAAATATTGCCAACAAGTTATGTAGAGTAGGAGAAAACTTTTTTGTAGCTTTTCATACTACTTTGCCTTTTAAGGAAAAATAACTATCATGACTGCTGCAACATTTTTGCAAATGCAAAAAATATGCAGTTGCATTGACCTATTGATTTACTTGATTATAAAAAGATTGGTGCAAACATTAAATCGAAGTCAAGGCATTCAACATTCATGCTATAAATTTTATTTGGCTCTTATCTTTCAAAAACATTTGATAACATTAAACTAAAATGCTTAAAATCTAAATCAAAAACTGTTCAGTACTGGATAGGGAACTAATCATTATTAAAATAGACACATAGTTAAAGTAGCATCATCATATGAAAGTCATTAAAATAAACTTTATTAAATATACATTAGTATAAACAATTACTGGAAGTTTTGTTTATTTCTAAAGGAAGTTTATAAGACAAAATATACTTCAAAAGATAAGGAACAGCCTTTTTTAAAGTTAAGTTTAAATATTTTGGATTACAAATTCTAGAGCAATTTATTTCAAGCAACACAAATAAAGATAATAGAAAAGCAAAAATCATAAGAAAGGGAGCAAGTAGCCTTGTTGAAGATCTTGAAAGATTTGTTTTTGGCACAGCAATTTCCATCATTGAAATGATTTTGGGGCGGAGATATGCTTTGAAAAAGATTAAAGCACTTGAAATATAATTGTGTATTGCATTCAGATCTATAAAAATAAGAGACATTATTTTTAAGAGAAATTAAGTCCAAAAAAGTGATCCAATTAATCAGATCAGTGATATATAGTATAAAAGCTTACACATCGCTAGAAATTTCATCATTTTGTAAATGGAAGAAGGCACATGAAAAGATGCAAATGCTAAAAAAAATATGCTGCACACTAAACATTTAGTAAAACAAACATGAAGACCTTGGAAAAGTTATTAATTCACTGTGATGCACTGGGAACATATAAGGAAAGAAGAGCAGAATCGGCAGCAAGATGGATGGACTCCGTTACAGTGACAATGAGAATACCATTGGGAGACTTGAGAAAACATGTTAGGTTGTCATGGAGAAAAATCTATCTATGTAGTTTTTAAGCAAAAAGAAAAATGGCACATAATTTGTCTACCAAGAATGCACAAATAATAAAATTCTAACAATTAAATTAAGACAGCACCAAGGATCCCTCCAATATTAAATTACTAAGTCAACTATCAAACTCCTCAAAAGATCTTCTAGTTGCATTCTTTCTAAATAAATCAACTGAAAATGTGGACTTTGGACAATTAAACAAAAACATAGATAATATTTCCAAGTTCTTATAAAGAAATTTAAAACCGATCCTAAGCAGCTTTGAGCAAGCCATTAAGGACACACTTAGAGAAGAGATTATATAGTCCAGAGAAGGAAGTATGAGAAAGAAACTCAACTTGAGTTTGTTTAATATAACATGAAAAAGAGGGAACCTTACATTAATAATTCTGTTAATATACCCCAAAGCAGTAAAGTAATATTCCTGGAATCCCAGCAGTGTTGGTTTCTTCATTTGGCCTATCAGTTTTTTCAAATATAGTTTTTCCACACATGCAGAATTAAGTCTGAGTCCTCCGTAATTCTATCCCCATGAACAATTAGGCTAGCTTTAAATATACTCAAAACATTCTCGTGTATGTCTCCTGATAAGTAAACTTCATCAAGTTCAATAGGACAGGAATTGTGTATAAGATAGCATCTCTGTTTATTTCTTTGGTTTGAAACCCAGAAATCCTTCCTTTCAGTATTGGTTCCAACTCAGGTATCAATCAACACCAAACAATAAAATCATTCTTTAAAAATACACTTCTAACAAAATCCCTAATAACTCAATAGATTAATTGAATGAAAAAAATTAAAAATGCTTAATGCATTTATAGCATCAATTTAAGATGAAAATAGAAACAATTCAGATCTGGGTTTCAAGCTGCCATACATAAATTCTTTTAAATATCACTTGCCTAAGTACAGGAAATGTAGGTCTCTTTAGTAGGCCTTTGATAAGGATTTATAAAATAGTAAAACTTGGGGACAAATATCAATTAGAAAGGCAAGGTAAAACATTTAAATATAATAGCACATCTTCTGAAGAATTCTTTGCTAATTCCTGGAGAGGAGTCCTTGCAAAAAAAATTTCTTCAGAAACAATTCTAGTCACACTTAAAAGAGAAATCCTTATGTTTAATGCTTGCAATCAAATATTCAGTGTATAGTTAAAAGTCAGCAAAATAGCCACAGCAATGTTGTTGAATTTCTTCCTGGTTCTTTTTCTATATTTGTTGGGGGTAGAACTTCAATGGCAGTGTTATTGCCATCTTGACTTTCTTGCTATATCCTGCAAATTTAAAATCTTACACTGTTTTAAAAACTTTTATTTTTGGTCTTGAAAATCTGACAATAAACTTTGGCTAAGTAGTAAGCCTCCATCACTACTGACACTGTTTTCTGGGAACGTTTTCTGGGAGTGGCTTGGTGGTCATGTGATTGGGTGGCAGTGGCTTCGTGGTCATGTGACCGGGTGGGAGTAGCTTGGCAGTCATGTGACTGGATGGGAGTGGCCAAGTCAATGTCACTGAGTTCTTTGCCCCAAACAATGACCTGCAAAAGGAAGATATAAAAAAAGAAAATTTGTTATTTTGTGCACACTACTTAAATAAGAATAAAATAAGTACACAAAACAATAAAACAGCTACTTACAGAGGAAATATGGCTGTCCTTGCCAGTCTTCAACATTACTGACCACCTTATACACACACTTCCAGCCCCTCTATCTCTTTCCTGTTCCTGGATTCACTCAGATGTTTTAAAATTCACAACCTGTCACACGCACACTCTTCCAGCCCCTCTGCCTCTTCCCTGTTCCTGGATTCACTCAGATGTTTTTAAAACTCACAGCCTGTCACACGCACACTCTTCCAACCCCTCTTGCCTTTTCCCTCTTCCTGGACTCACTCAGAATTTTTTAAATCTCACAACCTGTGCACATGCACACGCTTCCAGCCCCTCTGCCTCTTCCCTCTTCCTGGATTCACTCAGATGTTTTTAAATCCCACAGCCTGTGCACATGCACCCGCTTCCAGCCCCTCTGCCTCTTCCCTCTTCCTGGATTCACTCAGATGTTTTTAAATCCCACAGCCTGTGCACACGCACACGCTTCCAGCTCCTCTGCCTCTTCCCTCTTCCTGGATTCACTCAGATGTTTTTAAAAGAGTGGAAGAGTGTGTGCGTGTGCACAGGCTGTGAGTTTTCAAAACATCTGAGTGAATCTAGGAAGAGGGAAGAGGCAGAGGGGCTGGAAGTGTGTGTGTGTGTGTGACAGGCTGTAAGTTTTGAAGATGTCTGGGTGAATCCAGGAACAGGGAAGAAGCAGAGGGGCTGGAAGTGTGTGTTCCTATAGTATCTTCCAGTCCCTCTGCCTCTTCCCTCTTCCTGGATTCATTCAGATGTTTTTTAAAACCCATAGCCTGTGTGTGTGCGCGCACACACACACACACACACACACTTGTCTAAAAGCCCCTCTGCCTCTTCCCTCTTCCCCAACATCGTCCCCCCCCCCCAGCCACTCACCAGTTTTCTTCTTCTGAGAACTTTTTGGCAGTATGGTGAGGATGGGCATGGAAAGTGAAAGAGTGAATGAGGGAAGGGAGCATTCCGGTATGGGGCCTCCTGATCAATGGGTACGGGAAGCCACACTAAATTTCACCATCTGGTACGGCAGTACCAGTCCGTACCGGTTTCACCCCTGTTTCATGTCCTTTAGGCACAGTGGTTGGTTGAGTGACTTTGGGCTAGTCACTCACTCTCAATCTTGGAAGTAGAAAAATATCTGCAGGTAGTCCTAGATTTACCACCAGAATTTAGCCCAGGATTTCTATTGCTAAGTGAATTTTGCCCCAATTTACGACTTATCTTGCCACAGTTGTTAAGTGAAGCATTGCAGTTGTTAACTTGTTAAGTGAATCTGGCTTTCAGTTGTTAAGTGGATTTGACTTCTCCATTGACTATGCTTGTTAGAAGGTCGCAATAGGTGATCACATGACCCCAAGACATTGCAACCATCATAAATATGAATCAGTTGCCAAGCATCTTCTAAATTATGATCACATGACCCTGGGGATGCTGCAAGGATCATAAGTGTGAAAAACAGTCATAAATCACTTTATAGTGCTGTTATAAATTTGAATGGTCACTAAATGAATTGTTGTGCCGAGGACTACCTGTATCTACTAATCTGTACAGGATCACCGTGATGAATTATGAGCCAAAACTTTCAATGAAGGTGACTTTATCCTGTAGTTGCTTGATTTAGAATAGTAATAACAGTCATCAATTATAATAACAAGTGCATGTGTCTCTGTGTGTATTTGTATGTATGTATGTTGTGAATGTAACCTATTTGCTGATCTTTATGCTTTGGTTAGCTCAAACATAGGAAGAGAACATACGTACTGGATGATCTGTTTTTCTCAGAAGATAGTGGAGTATTTGTATATTTGTCATAGTCGGTGGCTTTCATTAATTAAAGAAGAAATGCTAAAGAGATTCCAGTGTGGGTCACACCTGGATAAGGAACTGTCAAAAAATCTCAGAACTAGTTAAATGGTTAAAATGAAAAGTGGAAAAATGCCCCGGAAGAAAGCAGCTAACTCCGATATTGTTTTAATAAAAACTGTTATGGCTATGCCATAATATATAAATATATAAAATATATGATATATTTTATAACCAGGATCCAAGCCAACTCAAAGTTGTTGCTACCTTTTTACCTATTTTCTCCTCACAGGTATAAGAAAAATGAGGCTTTTGAAAAGCCAAATGTCTAATCTGACTGCTCGAAAAATAAGATTATAAAACAGGAAATACAACCAAATTTGAACTGTAAATCCCCAGGACTGCTCCTTATCAGCAAAGAGCTAGTCTATTGTGTTGCAGTCTTCCCAATTTTTGCAGCCCAGATCTGATAGCCCTCAATGACAATAACTGCTGGTATCTTCTGCATTATATGCTCCACGTATCAGCGTGGCTAGTATATACATATATTTATGGAAGATTCTGTGCAGTTGTATTTTTCCAGTTATGGTAAGGTGTAGAGAAATAAATAAAAGGGATTTGCATTAAAAGGATTATCTGGGGAATGGCAGATGATTTAGCAACTCTCCAAACAGGTAATCATATTCAGTGTATAAAGTACAGAAGAGTAGCTGCACTCAGCATAAATGTTGCCCTTTCTTGGGAAGAGCTGTAAATACTGTTCAGCAGTTTAAATCGGCTTAGGGCAAGAGAAAAAGAATTGTAAGCTCTTAAAGGGTATGAAAAGCTATATTTAGTATTGCTAGAATTCAAACAAGAACACACTGCTAAAACAATCTAAATTATTCATTTATGGTCTTAGTTCCTTAGTATTCACTGCTACAACGCAATTTCAAAATTTTCTTTCTTTTGACATTTTCAGTCTTGAATGGCCTGGACCCTCCACGCCTCTCATTGTAATCTTTCATTATTCCCAAACTGTCATGTTTTGAAGTTCTGGTTTGATGCCCTACAATACCTAATCCTGCTTTCATTCTCTATCCTACCCTTATCATTCCTAGAATTTTCCATAATCTATATTCCATATAGTATGCTTCTCCACATAACATACTATACCAGGGCTAAAACTTACATTTCTGCTAGTTTTCTTTAAAAAGGTATTCTATACAGTCTGAACACGGTAATTCACATTTTCCAAATATGAAAATATCTACTACATCAAAATATGAAAGTAACTATTATGCTTAATTTGAAAACCACTGAATTCTGCAGTACTTATCCATTGATTTACAGCTGTGCTCTCATTGCTGTGCTGTCTTTGCTCAGTGCAAGAATCCATAAAGCAAAGGGTATTAACTCAGGTACTCATTTCCTATGTCTCAAATGCCTCCCTCCCCCATGTCTACAGATCTGATATCATTTGTTTGTGTGTGTGTGTGTGTGTGTGTGTGTGTGTGTGTGTGTGTGTGTGTTTTCGTAGATTTTCATGGGTGTAGGTATGCTGGTCTTGTATTCGGGTCTCTTCTTGTGTAAGATTGAGATTGTCTTGGCAACATTTCGGTGAGGTCTCACTCGCCATCCTCAGGCTGGTGTTTTGGGCTTAAAGTGGGATTGGAGCTGCCGTCTTTCTATAAATCTTGGTGGGTGGGTGTGGAGTCAACAAACGAGCCCCACCCACCACCCAAGCTGTTACAACACAAAACAACAATGGACACACAGCTAGCACCAATCAGCACCAATCTACCAATCATGATACAGCCACACATCCAATCAATCCACTTACTGAAACAACGCCAGCACTCCACACACACCCCACCAAGATTTATAGAAATACGGCAGCTCCGATCACCCTTTAAGCCAAAAACACCAGCCTGAAGATGGCGATTGAGACCCCGCTGAAACATTGCCAAGACAATCTCAATCTTACACGGGAAAAGACCTGAATACAAGACCAGCATATATATAATGCTTTTGGGCATTTAACTGTTAGCAGTGGTTTCTGTATTTCTAGTATTAATTTTACCACTTAATTAAACTTTACTTCCTTCATATTAGGTTAAGCTTAGTATTATAGATAAGCATAGAGAGTGGAAAAGCTGATATTTAATAGATTTATTTTGCACAGCACCATTTAATATTCATACTTGGCTCATCTTTCAAAGAAATTAAAGCTGCTTATATATAGTATCCAGAAGATTTATTTTCTAGTATTTGTTGGCAAAGCCCAATTGGTTGTAAATGGTGGTGATGTATTTCCTCCTATATCTGAGTATTTAGGAATATAGACAGGGATTTAGGTGGCATTTCAACATCAACCCATTTTAGCTCATTGTTAGATCGATAAGTAATTTCTTTGGCCTATCTATAGGAACTATTTTGATATGATATGGGATTCTCATATGCACTACATATTTTGCTAATGTGTATTGGCAATATCCAGGTCAGATCCTCATTAGCACATTTCAAAAGGAAATGAATAACTGTGGACATCTTAAAGAAAATGAAATCTCATGAACTTCAGGTTCCTATCCCACCAAACCTAAAATAAGGGTTTAACAGCTGATCAGTTGTATATTATATAAGGTATTAAACTGCATAAATGCTCATCTTTATCAATATAGCAATCAGTAGGTTCTGAAACCTCACTCTTCATTGTAATAAGTGCAAATTTAGTTTAATAAATTACTTGGGTAATAAATAGGATGAAGGTAGAATTATAGTCTAAAATATATTGTTGATATGATATAAATTAGATTTTTGTCAATGACTTTTCCTTGATTAATTCCCAGAAGTTTATACATATACATACATTTTACTTTGAACGTGTGGATCATTTCCTTTTATATATTTTATTACTATTTTCAAAGTATTCCATTTCAAGATAACAACATATAAAGCATGTTCAAAACAAATTTTAATTTATTATCACAACATGTTTGAAAAGCACATTATGACATCATCTAGGAAGAGAAGAAAGTGCTTTTACCAACCACAAGGCCTTAGTAATGTCTCTTTTGCTATGAGAGAGGAATGAATGAAATAATAAAAGCTGGCATAATAGTCTCATTGAATTATGCATATCATTCTCTTCCATTTTCAGAATATATATACTATGTCTGCACATACACAGAACAGGGATATCATATAAAGAGCCAGTAAGAAATGATGATAATAATTAAAGCAACTTTTTATTATTGTTGTTGCAAACCTATCAATGAAAATATGAAAGAAAATCAAAATATTTTAATTAGAAAAAAATAGGCCAAAGTTCTTCAGTTTGGTGCTTTCTATATATTTTGGACTTTATGACAATATGAAATCCCCTTATTGGGTAGGGTGACCAGACGTCCCGCATTTGGCGGGACAGCCCTGCTTTTTCATACATTTTCCTGCGTCCCGCATGCTTTTTTAAAAAGCACACTTTTTTTGGCGCTCGCAGCTCCCACCCATCAGCTGCTAGCTCGCTGGGCTGACTCATTGTTCTGTTCTATCCTACCTACAAATTTAAGCCAGCCCAGCCTGCCGCTCACTGATTTAAGTGGCCTGGACTCCAGCCAATCAGTGAGCTGGCTGGGATGGAAAATTTTCCATCCCAACCAGCTCACTGATTGGCTGGACTCCTTAGCTGAGGACACCTGTGCGAGTCTCCATTTTATTTCGTCTTTGTTTTGGGGTTGCAGCTGCGCTTACTCACTGGTGGTGAGTAAATCATGTTCATGTAATGTTATGATTTGGTACCGTGGGAATCGGGAGGCGTTGGGGGGAGGAGACAGCCCCCTTCTCCCCCTTTGCGGGGTTCACAGCCAGCCCCTGTGCTGCGCTGGCACGGGCGGCAAAAGCTCTGGAACCACGTGGAAGTTCTCGGGCGGCTGCTCCCTCGCTCTCCTGCCCCGGTGATCCCAAATTCATTCACTCAGCCGGGGCGGGAGGAAAATCCTTTTAACAATCCTTTTAACCGCCCGAGAACAGTGTTAAAAGGATTTTCCTCCCACCCCGGCTGAGTGAATGAATTTGGGATCACCGGGGCAGGAGAGCGAGGGAGCAGCCACCCGAGAACTTCCACATGGTTCAGGGGCTTCTGCCAGGCGGTGGGAGCCCCGGAAGCAAGTGGAAGTTATTTTGAAGACTGAAATGGACTCCAGTGTTAACGGCAGCCGAGGAGGGAAAGGTGCACTTTGGCAGGGCTTCCACAGCGCTGTGGAAGCCCTGTCAAAATGCACCTTTCCTGCCTCGGCTGCAGCAGGGATCGTGCCTTCACTTTATCTTTCTCCTCCTCCTCCTCCCCTTCCGCCCTCAGTAGCAGAAATGGCAGCCGGGCTGGGGAAGGGGCACTTTCGCAGGGCTTGAATCCAGAGGAGGGAAGAGAGAAAGAAAGAAGGAGTGTATGAGGGTGGGAGATTTCCTAAACCCCATTGAATCCAGAGGAGGGAAGAAAGAAAGAAAGAGGAAGTGTGTGGACAGGAGTGGGGATTTTCTAAAAATCCCATTGAATCCAGAGGAGGGAAGAGAGAAAGAAAGAAGGAGTGTATGAGGGTGGGAGATTTCCTAAACCCCATTGAATCCAGAGGAGGGAACAAAGAAAGAAAGAGGAAGTGTGTGGACAGGAGTGGGGATTTTCTAAAAATCCCATTGAATCCAGAGGAGGGGAGAGAGAAAGAAAGGGGAGTGTATGAGGGTGGGAGATTTCCTAAACCCCATTGAATCCAGAGGAGGGAAGAGAGAAAGAAAGAAAGGGGGGTGTATGAGGGTGGGAGATTTCCTAAACCCCATTGAATCCAGAGGAGGGAAGAGAGAAAGAAAGAAAGGGGAGTGTATGGGGGTGGGAGATTTCCTAAACCCCATTGAATCCAGAGGAGGGAAGAGAGAAAGAAAGAAAGAAAGGGGGGTGTATGAGGGTGGGGGATTTCCTAAACCCCATTGAATCCAGAGGAGGGAAGAGAGAAAGAAAGAAAGGGGAGTGTATGAGGGTGGGAGATTTCCTAAACCCCATTGAATCCAGAGGAGGGAAGAGAGAAAGAAAGAAAGGGGAGTGTATGAGGGTGGGAGATTTCCTAAACCCCACTGAATCCAGAGGAGGGAAGAGAGAAAGAAAGAAAGGGGAGTGTATGAGGGTGGGAGATTTCCTAAACCCCACTGAATCCAGAGGAGGGAAGAGAGAAAGAAAGAAAGGGGAGTGTATGAGGGTGGGAGATTTCCTAAACCCATTGAATCCAGAGGAGGGAAGAGAGAAAGAAAGAAAGGGGAGTGTATGGGGGTGGGAGATTTCCTAAACCTCATTGAAATCAGAGGAGGGAAGAGAGAAAGAAAGAAAGGGGGGTGTATGAGGGTGGGGGATTTCCTAAACCCCATTGAATCCAGAGGAGGGAAGAGAGAAAGAAAGGGGAGTGTATGAGGGTGGGGGGATTTCCTAAACCCCATTGAATCCAGAGGAGGGAAGAGAGAAAGAAAGGGGGAGTGTATGAGGGTGGGGTGATTTCCTAAACCCCATTGAATCCAGAGAAGGGAAGAGAGAAAGAAAGAAAGGGGAGTGTATGAGGGTGGGAGGTTTCCTAAACCCCATTGAATCCAGAGGAGGGAAGAGAAAAAGAAAGAAAGGGGAGTGTATGAGGGTGGGAGATTTCCTAAACCCCATTGAATCCAGAGGAGGGAAGAGAGAAAGAAAGAAGGAGTGTATGAGGGTGGGAGATTTCCTAAACCCCATTGAATCCAGAGGAGGGAACAAAGAAAGAAAGAGGAAGTGTGTGGACAGGAGTGGGGATTTTCTAAAAATCCCATTGAATCCAGAGGAGGGAAGAGAGAAAGAAAGGGGAGTGTATGAGGGTGGGAGATTTCCTAAACCCCATTGAATCCAGAGGAGGGAAGAGAGAAAGAAAGAAAGGGGGGTGTATGAGGGTGGGACATTTCCTAAACCCCATTGAATCCAGAGGAGGGAAGAGAGAAAGAAAGAAAGGGGAGTGTATGGGGGTGGGAGATTTCCTAAACCCCATTGAATCCAGAGGAGGGAAGAGAGAAAGAAAGAAAGAAAGGGGGGTGTATGGGGGTGGGAGATTTCCTAAACCCCATTGAATCCAGAGGAGGGAAGAGAGAAAGAAAGAAAGGGGAGTGTATGAGGGTGGGGGATTTCCTAAACCCCATTGAATCCAGAGGAGGGAAGAGAGAAAGAAAGGGGAGTGTATGAGGGTGGGGGGATTTCCTAAACCCCATTGAATCCAGAGGAGGGAAGAGAGAAAGAAAGGGGGAGTGTATGAGGGTGGGGTGATTTCCTAAACCCCATTGAATCCAGAGAAGGGAAGAGAGAAAGAAAGAAAGGGGAGTGTATGAGGGTGGGAGGTTTCCTAAACCCCATTGAATCCAGAGGAGGGAAGAGAAAAAGAAAGAAAGGGGAGTGTATGAGGGTGGGAGATTTCCTAAACCCCATTGAATCCAGAGGAGGGAAGAGAGAAAGAAAGAAAGGGGAGTATATGAGGGTGGGAGATTTCCTAAACCCCATTGAATCCAGAGAAGGGAAGAGAGAAAGAAAGAAAGGGAGTGTATGAGGGTGGGGGGATTTCCTAAACCCCATTGAATCCAGAGGAGGAGTGTGTGTGTATTTGTGTGTGTGTGTGTGTGTGTGTGTGTGTGTGTGTGTGTGTGTGTGTGAGAGAGAGAGAGAGAGAGAGAGAGAGAGAGAGAGAGAGAGAGAGAGAGAGACTTTCACTTTGTTGTAGCTTATGATTCTTGATGAATGTATTGTATTTTATTTTATTTATGTACACCGAAGACAAATTCCTTGTGTGTCCAATCACGCTTGGGTAATAAACTATTCTACTCTACTCTACTCTACTCTACTCTACTCTACTCTACTCTACTCATTTCTATTTCAATTCTAATAAGGAGTTTAGCTTCTCTCTCTTGAAAATGTAAGCTAGCATAATGCAAGCTAGCTTTAGCTTTCAAACAGTTCATTTAGTGACCAAAGTTACAACGGCCAATGACCATTTTTCACACTTAGTGACCATTTTTCACACTTAGCGACCGTTGAAGCATCCTCATGGTCACGTGATCAAAATTTTGATGTTTGATGTTTTGAGCTTCCAGGGGAGGGGCTTGCCGCCGACGGTAGCTTAACGAAGCTGCTCTCAGAGTTTTGGTTCGTATATCTATTTAAAATCTTAGATATCTCTTTTTCCAGGCAAGGAAAAAGCAGGGAGGGACCCCAGCTAGTTAGAGTCCTCTTTGATGTTCACAGTCTTTATTTTTTTGGCTGTGAATGAAAGAGAGTGATTCAACGGAAAGCTGAGTCATTACTCCGGCCAAAGCTTCTCAGCTGTTTTTTTCAGCTCAAGGCGAGTTACCCCCCCCCCCCTCTCAGTACAAGATTTTGTAATTAACTTGTTAAAGATAAATCTGAGCAGCGACCATACCGGTGAACCTTTTTTTTCTATTTAAAATACCAGCTTCAATTTTACAAAAAACTCCTTTGTTTAATTGTTTTTCAAAATGGCAATTTACAACCTTTGCAGTCGATATATTATATATTTAACCAACCCTGTTCTCCTGAAGATCTCTCTTTATTAACTGCCAAAGCTTACTGAAAGTATTTTATTTCAAATCAAGGTGCGCAGAGGCTTTGTTTGTTCTCTTTTTTTCCTCTTATCATGGCTCCCAAATCAAAGCAATCGAAACGTTTTTTTAACAATGCTTCCCAAGTAATCGCTATAAAGCCACAGTCTTTGTCTTCTACGCCTCCTACTGGAGATTTGTTAACGAAAGAATTTCTTTTTGAAACTCTTAGAGAATTTAAAGAGGAAATGATGCAATTTATTTCGGAATTATGTGACAAACTTGATGCCAAGATTGCTCAAACAAAGGAGGATACCATCGGGGTTATAAATGTGATGACAGATTACATTGCAGGAATGGAGGATAAACTGGAAGTTTTGGAAGAAGCCAACTCTAATTTGACATCTAAAATTGAAAAGTTGCAACAGGAATTTGACAAGGCAGAGAGACAACTTGTTATGACAAACTATAAAAAAACTGTGTTTGCAATAAGAGTTAGGGGAGTGCGTGAAAACGATCAGGAGAATTTGAAGCTGACCTTTTCTGAGGCTCTCAATCGTTTGGTGGGAAGTCCGGGACTCAACTTTGATTGGCAGATCCAAAAAATTTACCGTCATAATTCGTGGACAGCAAAACAGAAACAGCTCCCGAGAGATGTAGTTATATACTTTGCTACAAAAGAATCCAGAAACGCGATACTACAAGAGCTTTACAATAATAGGCTGTGAATTGATGGACAGGACCTGATTGTCTTTAAAGAAATGCCACCCCAGATGTTAAGAGCCAGGAGAGACTATGTCTTTTTAACTAAAGAACTTAGAAATAATCAGATACAGTACAGATGGGAGGTGCCATTTGGTATTACAGTTACACTTGATGATCAAAAACATCGCCTTAATTCACCTTGCGAAGCTCGAGACTTTTACAATAAGATCTTAAAGGTGGGACCTCTTGAATTACCGGGACTTGTACAAAGACAAGGAGAAGTAGAAGAGAGACAACCAATCACACAGCTACAAGGCGGGAGGTGTTGTTTCTCCCCTCCGGAGGGGCGGAGGAACAGAGAATAAGTACTTAGTTATGTTTCCAAAACATTTGCTCAATTTTAACTTGAATAACTTTGTGACTCTGTCTTGTATAAAATGGTATAGTGGTATACCGATGAAGAGACATTAAGGCTGAAAGAAACGATGCTGATCTCCTCGGAAATTATATTGTATGGGACTTTAAAAAAAAAGATTTGATGGACAATTTTGAATTTTCATATAAACTGTTTATGTTTTATTCTCTAGGGTGAGGAAGGTGGAGATGGTGATGCTTTTGGATTGTGGTTTTGGTCGAATTGAGTTGGGAAGGGAGGCGTAGACGGGAGGGTAGTGAAGGTTTAATTAGAGTTTATTTTGAGCCAGAAAGCAAGTTGATCTTTATAGAAATTTTTATTTGAATATAATGTTTGGAAGGATATACTCGGGGGGTTTGAAGGAAGGTGGAGCAAATATGAGAGGAGTATGGATGATAATAAAATACATATATGGACACGGGTAGAGGCAGGATGAGAGGAGTTGGAACAGAAACCGAGAGAAATATTTGAGGTGTTTAAGTTGCTTTATAAGGGACAAATTAAAAGTTTGGACATTTAGATAAAGAGACAAGGCCCCTAGTTAGATAATTTCATTTGATTAACTTACTTGGTTTCAACATAGCTTGAAATCCTGCAAGTAATAAATGAAATGAAATTAGGAATGATGTACACTGTTTAAGTTTTAATAATGATGGGAAGCTGAGCTTAATGTAGAGAGTTTATTGATTTTTTCCTGTTTTCCTTTTGTTTTTGTTTTTTCCTTATTCTTTTTTTCCTTTATCTTTTATTTTTTCATTTTTAATCTATTTGGTTTTAATATACTCCAGACTGTGTTTGATAAAGAGTTATGCCGGGTATGGGACCTGGGAAGTCGGAAGGGGATTAGGGAGGGGGGTTTATGGGGGGGAGGGGGGAGGGTGGAAATATAGTTTCAACTTATAAGAAGAATGCACTCGTATACTGTTGCTTTTTTCTTTCTTTTTTCTTTTTTTTTCCCCCTTTTTTTCATTTTTTTAATTTTAGTGTAAGATATAAATTGAATAGATTAATGAATAGAGAAATACACCAAAGTGAGAAGTAGAGGGAAAGAAAAGGGAGAAGTAAAGAGGGAGAGAGAGGGGAATGTAAGGAGGGCGAGATGGAGGGAAGGGGAGAAAGGAATGTTTGAGGGGGAAGGGAAGTAGAAGAGGGGAATGTTGGAAGGGAGAAATGAAAGTTGGAGGGGGAGAAGAAAGGGTGTATGGAGGATGGAAGTGCTATGTTGGTTTTCCATGGTGGAAGATGAGTTGTGTTTACTGCTTTTTTTTTTGCAAATGCACAGTATATAAGTGATTGTATAAAATGAAAATGAATAAAATATATAAAAGATAAAATGTTGATGTTTGGCAACAGATTCATATTTATGATGCTTTCAGTGTCCTGGGGTCATATAATCGCCTTGTGTGACCTTTTGACAAAATATAAAATTTTTAATCAAGCCGCCACCGCCCCCGCCCCCCCCCCCCGGGTCAATGGTGTCCCTCTTTACCAATCTGAAAATCTGGTCACCTTATTATTGGGACACAGCTAAAAATGATCTCAAAATTAAAGGCTTTCCTCCCCCCCCCTCCTATTTGTCAAAACGATGCAAAACATCATTTGGACACCAGAAGTTTCTTGCCAAATTAAAACCAGTGCAAGCAGGGAAGTTTGCCTTTTGGTCAAAATATATACAGGGAAAATCTCTCAGGCATCAGAGGATAATAACAATTAGACATGGCTAGTGTGGGATCTCTGCTTTGTGGACTGGACATGCTATATGAATATAACCATTGGCAATAGAAGAGGAATCTTCAACCAAGGACCCAGCAGGATCAGAAAAAGATCTGCAGAGCAAACTGATTGCTCAATTGCATTAGAAAGGCAGATCAGATGTCAGCAAGATTGTAGTAAAGGGGAAAAAATGTCAGGATCACAGTCCCAATGGTATAACTGAAGTTCTGTCTATGTTTTTATGGGGAAAGCTTCTATGGCCCTATCCTGGTCTCCATACTTAATATGTAGACATCTCTGGTGCTGGAATTCCAACAGGTTCATTATTTATTTATTTATTTATTTATGTTTGTTTGTTTGTTTGTTTATCTTCTTTCCCTTTTCTTCTTTAGGCTAAAGAAGTAAAAAAAAAGTCGTGATGAAAGTGAGCACTTCACAGCTGTGATAAGAAACACCTGTGTCAGAGGTGGGTTCCTACCAGTTCGGCCAAGTAGATAGTCAGCCACATCCTCAAACTGGTTATATCAGTGACGCCATAGGCGGCGTCATCTTGTTTTTTGCTCCTATGAATGCGGAGGAGCATTTTTTACCTACTATGCATGCACGCAAGTGCACATCAAGCACATGTGCATGCAAAGCGCAAACAAGCCCAAAGCACGTCCCTGAGAAAACTGGCAGTAGAAGAAGCCAGAACCCACCCCTGACCTGTGTGAATAAAGGAGGAAATGAGACAATGAAGAAACTGTCCAAAGCACAGTACAGACATGTATATAAAGTTTGTTATGCTAAAGCTAATATACTGTATATACTAGAAATAGTACAAATAATTTACTTGAAAATATTCTAACAATAAACACCAGTATAATTTAGAAACACTCCTGTACTTGTTTCTGAAAAGTTCCCATCTCTTTTCACGCTATGTAATATTGCTGTATAATGCACTGTTTCTCAACCATGGCAACTGTGTGCTCTTCAACTGCAAGGATTCCCCAGACAGCACGAATAGAGAAACACTGTTAATGCCTGAAAATCTTAATCACTATGGTCAGTATGTTGCTGGATGGTGCAGAATTAGAAATGGGTACATCCTTCCATAGCTGAGAGGGACAACATGAAACAGAAAAACAGTTCTATACAAGATTCTTTCAGAAGAAATATCTCACATTGTCTTGCAGTTCAATATAACTTTGGAGGGGGGGAGATCAGATATTAAATTGCTTGCTATCTAGTCTGGGAAATTTTACATGTAAATATGTAAGCATGATGCTAGGAACACTAGCATACTGTAGTGCTTAAGATGTTAGATCCAGATTTTGGTACCCTTTGCTTCCTGGGTGACCTTGACCAGTACTTCCCTAATCATTATAAGTTTGTGAGATAACCTGGAGAATGAACAAAACCTCTTGCCTTATTATGAGCATTGCTGGTTTTATTATCAACAAGCTGACCATGCAGACACATGGTATAAATGCTAAAAAGAACAATAACTGTACAAGTAAAAAGAAGAGGAAAAGGCCTGAGGGAAAAAAGAAAAATAGATTTATCTTCCTTTTTCCAAGACTTCCAAGTTTCCTTTATCCTCCAGTACATAAACTTGTCAAGAAAACAATTTAAATTATAACAAGTACAAAAGCAGACAAGAACAAATATACCAGAAGTGTCAGTAGGATATTGTTGTTATTATATTGACAAAACCAGTATCCTGCTGTGAGCTTTACTTTTTGGGGGTGGGGGAGGCATGCCTATGGCATCACAGTTCATGTAGAAATGGAGAGAACTAGAACCTTGATCCTGTATTTTTAAAAGCCTGATTCCCTTAAGAACTGTCCATCCCCCACACTAAGATAATGTTGATTGGATTCCAAGCTAAATTTTATACATAAGCCATATGATGTAATTTGTATTCGTATGTGTGCAAAATAAACATAATATGTGTTTTCAGTCTTCCCATATGACAGTAGCAGTTATCCAAGCAGTTCATAGACTTGCCTGAAAATATGACCTCCAACCAAATTACAAATACAAATGCTTCTGATATTTTTCTATTCCTCTCCTTTATTTTTGAAAGAAAATGCCCATATTTATCTGGAGGTTGAAGACTTATACATATGCAATAAATTGACATGTGGAGACTTCCTGTGGTGATGTCATCCTGCTTGGAGCTGAGGAATGGGAGCTCTCCTAACCTCTAACTCTAACTTCTTCGTTTGGGCTCATTTCTGAGTGCTGTGAATCCTGAAGGGACCAGCAGATTAAAAGGGAAACTCTGAAGATGCTGGGGTGATAAGGCAAATCCCCCAGTGGGTAGGAGAAACCCACTAAATGGATGGGGATCTATCCTGCCACTTGGTAAGGACCGGAGTGATGGCGACTGCATAAGAAGGAAGCAGAGAGAGAAAGCAGTTGAAATCGAGACACTTGATACTATTAATGACAACCCAAAGAAGAGGACAATAATGCGAAATTGGCAGAGAGGGTAAGCTGGAAAGAAAGAGGCTCTGGGAAGGAGACTGTTTTTGCAGTTCAGATTTTTGTCGAAAAGTAGTGAGAGCATAGCAGGGGTGGGTTCCTCCCGGTTCACACCGGTTTGCACGAACCGGTTCGTCGGTGAACCCAGAAGTAATTAACTTCCGGGAACGCCGGTACCGGTCCTGGCCCCTGTCGCTGCAAAGCGCCCTTTTGCTGGCGCGTCGCAGCTCACTTGCTCATTCCCCCGCCCATCCGCAGCTCGCTCCCTCACTCCCCCGCCCGTCCGCACTAAGCCCAGCCTGCCACTCACTGATTGGCTGGAGTCCAGCCAATCAGTGAGCAGGCTGGAGGCGAAGCGAAGCTTTTTTCGCGCTTGACCTCCATTTGAAAATTCTCTTCGGCCTTCGCTTGCTGCTTCCCCCTCAGGTAAGCAACAAAGCCCCAGCATTGGGACTCGGGAGGCTTCGGGTGGGTGGCGGTGGCCCAGCTTTCGTGAGGGAAGGCTTCCAGGCCTTCGCTCACGAAAGCTGCGGGCTCACGTGCACTATGCAGCCAAAGCTGGGGGGCAGTGTTAGCGGCGGCATTAGTGGTGGCGGTGGCAGTAGCGGTGGCAGCAGTAGCAGCTGAAGTGGGGGGGCAGCGGCCTAGCTTTCACAAGCTAGGCTCGCGTGCACTACGCGGCCGAAGGTGGGTGGGGGTGGCGTTAGCGGCAGCAGCAGCATTAGCAGCAGCGTTAGTGGTGGCGGCGGTAGCAGCTGAAGTGTGGGGCAGCGGCCTAGCTTTCACAAGCTAGGCTCACGTGCACTACGTGGCCGAAGGTGGGTGGGGGTGGTGTTAGCGGCGGCAGCGGCATTAGCAGCAGCATTAGTGGCGGCGGCGGTAGCGGCTGAAGTGTGGGGGCAGTGGCCTAGCTTTCACGAGCTAGACTCGTGTGCACTACGCAGCCGAAGCTGGGTGGGGGGGTGGCGTTAGCGGCGGCGTTAACGGCGGCGTTAGCGGCGGTGTTAGCGGCGGTGTTGGCGGCGGCATTGGCGTTAGCGGCGTTAGTGGCGTTAGCAGCTGAAGTGGGGGGGCGGCTGCCTAGCTTTCGCGAGGGAGGGCCTCCAGGCCTTCCCTTGCAAAATCCACAGGCTCGCATGCACTACGCGGCCGAAGGTGGTTGCGGGGCGGCGGTAGCGGCGGCGGCAGTAGCGGCGGTGGCATTAGCAAGCCACTCCCATCCGGTCACATGTGTAGCAAGCCACGCCCACAAAGGAGGCCACGCCCACCGAGTAGGTTTGAACAATTTTTTTAACCCACCCCTGGAGCATAGACACTGAGTTGGAATTGATAGCCTAAATAACTTGAAGGAATTGGCCACAGTGAGAACGAAAACCCAGCATGGACAACAGGAGTAGAACATAGTAATTGCTGAGAAGATTTGGAAGGCACAGAAAGGATTGTTTAACAGTCGGGTTGGTTGTTGACTCTTTTCTTCTTGCTCTTCCTTCTACTGTTTTGTTTTTCCCAAAGAATAGTTGAACTTACAAGTATTTGGTATTTATTTGCCTCGGAACTTGGAATGGTACCAGAGACAGTAGAGAGAAAACTGTTTTGGAATTATTAGAGGGCATCTTTATCCATCCCCTTTTATTTCCCTTTGCCACTGGACTTATTGTATTAACTGATTGACACTAACAGTGATACTGAGGAGAGGGTGACACCTAGTGGATTATAAATTTGAACTGTGAAGTCTGATGCAAGAAAACCAATGGTGACATAAGCTGATGTGTGTGTGTGTGTGTGTGTGTGTGTGTGTGTGTGTGTGTGTGTATGTATGTATGTAAGTATGAGTGTGTGTGTGTGTATATATAAATAAATATATATATTTATTTAAAATCACAACCCCTGGTATGCCCAAATATGGGAGGAAGGTCACACTTCCACTCTCTGTCTTCGGCTCGTCACAAGAGACCATCCAGACAGAAACCCAATATTTTTTACTGTTGCCTTTTTGTTACATTTGTTATATTTATGCTGATAAATAAATAAAGGGAGACTAGTATAGATCTATTTCAAGCTATTTAGCTCTCATCAGCTAGCCATACCCTATGTTGGGAATCGAACCTGTGCTCTATTGCCTCTCAGGCAGATGTGTTAACCATTGAGCTACAAGGCTCGACTCCTTATCAGCCAGCCAGGGTGAGAGGTATATATTTAAAGTCACAACCCCTGGTATGCCCAAATATGGGAGGAAGGTCACACTTTCACTCTATATATATATGCACATAAATACATACATACATACATACATAGAGAGAAACTAATTACTAGAATTGAATACCTGTATAAGTGATACAATTTAGAGACATCTATTTATATAAGATAATAGTGTGATATATAACTCTATGATATATATAATTAAGGATCAAAACCAGAATAAAATAAAACATAGAAATGTTTAGATATTGAAACGTGATATTAAGGAAGGTTAATTATTGTTAAATATTGACATATATAATTATTGATACCATTGATATTGCTGATAAAGTAGAAGTAAAGTAGAATTTATATGCAATTGTGGGCAAGGATAAATAGGGGGATAAAAATGGTAACTTAAGCAACTTAACTACACTCAATATGATTTCGGCAACACACCCCTCCTCAAATCAAAGATCAATTGAGAGCACATTGGGGCTAGAGAAAGGTGAAATGATGGCAGGAACAATGGGACCAGCTCCAACAATGATGGGACCAGCTCCAACAATGCAGAGTATGCAATTGATGTTCCAGATGATACAAGAAACATTGACAAAAAGGCAAGGAGTGACAGCTACAAAACATGAAGAGACAAGGAGGAATCATGAAGAAATGAAAAATGAAATGGGAGAATTGAAAGGAAATATCAAAAACGTGGATGACAAAATTGAAAGGATACAGAATTCCTTAGCAATCAATGAACAGAAAATCCAGAACATTGAAACAAAAATAGAACAAACAGATCAGAAAATGGAAAAAATGGAGCTGGAATATAGACAAGTGTTGTGGCCCAGCAGGAGCCTCTGGAGCTGCCACCAGATTCCGACAGCTAGGGGCCTTATGAGTCGGCCCTGGAGGATGTGGAGGACCCTGGACAAGGTTCCAACTCTGAGCAGGGCGCAGAGAGACTGGTTGGCTACCAAATGGCACCTGAGCCTTGGATCAGTGGGGAGGAGACAAGGGAGAGTGATCTAGAAACCAAGAGTGAGTTGTTCTGGGATGCACACCAACAAAGAGCTACTCAGTGTCAAGAACAACTACATAATTACTGGAGGTAATTACGCTCAGCTGATGGACATTAGGCTCCTCTCCAGACTATAAAAAAGACTGCTGTGCAACAAGCCCCACCCTGTCCACGGGAACTCATGGCCTATGGGACTTGTGCAACAAGCCCCACCCTGTAACGACGAACTAAAAGACTGAACTAGAAGTTTGAACCTCAAACTTTGCATGCTTTGTGTTTACATGATTGTTTGCACTGTTTTGATGCTATGCTTTGTATAACTCAGTTAGTTAGGCAGTCAGTTTGTATTTTTATGCCATGTTTTTTTTTTATCTTTAGTTAAAGGCTAGTTGATAATGGAATTTATAATTCCAGGTGGGGAGTGTGCTGTCCCAACATTATACAGCTAATTTAAAAATTAGAAGCTGTCTCCTTTAAACAACTATCTCATGGGAAATGCAACTACCTTGTGGGAAATGTAGTCCCATAACATGTGACCATATCTGGGCTCCCTGATTGGGCAGTGGGTATTTTGCCCGGGAAATTGTTTATTACTTCGCACTCACTGAATCCCTGTCAGCACTAGCAGAAGCAGCTTTGTACCAGCAGCATGGGTTAGAGGAATTAATGTCTTTTTACACTACATGAAGGGACAGATCAGGGAAAGTCAGAAGAACCTCATTACTGAACTGTAAGTTTTGTTATTAAGGATTCCTGATAATAAACTTGATCTGAAAAATATTCCCAAGCGTGGAGTTAACTGGCTGCCCAAGCAGAACCCTCATTGCCCGGAGCAGAACAATGATACTAAATTATATGACATCGAAACAGAACCACACATATTGGATAAAATTATTCAAAGCTCAGATAAAAAGATGATAGGGAGAATATATAAATTCCTTCTGAAGTATAAAATGGAAGAGGAAATTGTGAAAGAACAAATGATAAAATGGGTGCAGAAGTTTGGCTATAATATTGAATTAGGCAAATTTTGGGGAACAAACTTAAAAATAACACTATCAGTTGCATACAAGGAAAACCAGTACAAAATGTTTTACAGATGGCACCTGGCACCAACAAGGTTAGCTAAAATCTTAACAAATACCTCCCCAAAATGTTGGAAATGCAAATCAATAGACGAAATATATTACCATTTATGGTGGACCTGTGAGGAGGCTAAAAAATTTTGGAAAAGGCTGGAGGCAATAACAGGGGTTAAAATAGAATGGAAAGCGGAAGTTTTTTTAATTTGGAATAATGTCTGCGAAATACAAAAAAAAAAATCCAGTATTTAATGCTACATATAATTACGGTGGCAAGGATTGCCTTTACTCAGAAATGGAAAAACAAATTAATTCCAAGTGAAGATGAAATAATAAGAAAGGTTATGGATTGTGCTGAAATGGACAAACTAACTAAAGAAATCCAGGGAAAAGAAGAATCAGAATTCTACCAGATATGGGATAAAGGGCATAGGTGGATGGAGGAAAGAAACAAGAATCATTGATTTGATTGATTTGATTGATTTTATTGCACATATATGCCGCCCTATTCCCGGAGGGACTCAGGGTGGCTAACAAATCAAGGGGAGGGAATACAGACAAGAGGGGAAAAAAACAAATAAGCAACTACAAAAAGAATTTAAAAACAATCAACAGCCACACAATTCAAGCGGGGACGGGAACTCGTCAGCCCCAGGCCTGTCAGAACAGCCAGGTTTTAAGGGCTTTGCGGAAAGCCTGAAGGGTGGTGAGGGTCCGAATCTCCACAGGGAGCTCATTCCAGAGGGCCGGAGCAGCCACAGAGAAGGCCCTCCTCCGGGTGGTAGACAATCGGCATTGGCCGGCAGATGGAATTCGGAGGAGGCCTAGTCTGTAGGATCTAATAGGTCTGTTGGAGGTAATTGGCGGTAATCAATCAAGGAGGTAATCAATCAAGGAATATAACAAAACTCAAAAATAATAGTTATGAGTAAAGTAAGAGGTTTAAGAATGGTGAAATCCAAATGAAATACAATAGAAGGGGAAATAATATAAGGTGAGCGGTATCGATTGATAATTGCTATTAGAAAGAACAGGAAGCTCCTGTTTGTATTATATTGTGTAAATGTGGTGTACGTCTAAGTTTTGTCTGTGTGTATTTTACATGTTTGTTAATAAAAAAACTAATAATAAAAAATTGACATTTGAACTAGATGAATCAGAAGCAGATTTATAGAAAATCTCAATAGATAATATTATAGGAGAGTTCTACAACCCACAAACCTAGATTTATACTTCCTGTGGCCCTTTTTCAGACTCTTTCCTGATTGATATACTTTTGCAATTTGTTTTGATGATGTCATGAAATATCAAGGTTACAGACCAGTCAGTGTTTTCGCAGCCACTGTAATTTTTATAAATAATTCTTAATCTCCTCTCTCTCAGCATAAAGTGACTATCCATTAAGACTAGTAATTACTTACAGAGCTTTATAGAAAACCAATGGAGAAGCAATGTGGACAAGAGACTTTTGAGCTTATGATAAATTAGAAAGCTACAGAATGAATTCCTAATTAAATTTCAGCTAAGGGACTGAGCCATCCTGAAACAAAAGGAGAATATTTAATTCTTGTTTCAGAAATGAATCAATGATGCAAATCATTCTTGCTTGATTCTTGGCATTCCTTAAATGGGCACATTTCTAAGGAACCTTTGATTGAATTCAGCACTCTGCACATTTTCTTCTCTCGATGAAAGTGAAGGATGAATGGCCTCTGTGTCTATATAAATGCTTGTAGGAGAGTTAGTCTGAAAGCAGTATTGTGATGTTGCAATGCAGGCCATGTCCCTTTTGTGTGCGCGGCACAACTTTTTATACATGGGCAAAAGCAGGAAGATCATATGAATGCCCTTATGATGAATCTGTCTACAGTATATCTTGTTCATTTCTGATATCAGGTATAAATAGTTTAATTTACTTTTTAGATTAACCGTTCTAAGTATGGAATAACTTTAGAATGTGTTGAAGACAAATGGATATATTCCATTAAAGCATATTAAGCAACCACTAATACTTCCCAAAAGATGCCAACTGATGCATTTCCCAGTCTATACATACTTATTTTGTATTTATTTTTAAATCTTAAACAGAGATAAGTCAGAAGTATGGATAAACAAGACTTAATGTAAATTTTATCGGTTTGAATTAATTTCCAGGTAGGTACCAGTTTAAGATAAGACAGAACTTTTAATTCAGAGACATAGTCAACAAGAAGTACTATATTGCTGAACTTATCATATTATAGTAGGGGAATAAGCTCTTTCATACTAATGTGTTAAAAAAGTATATGTATTTTTTAAAAAAATTATTTTGATAAAACAACAAGCAGTGTTGCTAGGCATGTTATCAGCTTAATTTCATCCCCATGCCAGAAATCAGTTTAATTGGAGCAAGAAAAACAAAACAAAAAAAATATTCAAGGCCCTATGGGCAGTCATAGAGGGAGGGTAGGTCAAAAAAGGCAAGATAATATCTGTGAGTACATGATTGAGTCCCTGACCCTTTTTATAGACCTTGCTATTGACCCTTTCATTCTACAGTTGTCCTATCTTTCCATACTCTTTATCTATGGATATGGATGAAAATTGCTGTCTTGGAAAATAAGTGCAGGTGTGTTTTTGACTTTGTCTAAGGAAGAAGGACAGCAGAAGGTAAGAGGATTTGAGTACAGAAAGAACTAAAGAGAGCCAAGAAATTCCCTCAGCCTTCATGCAGCACATCAACATAAAGCAATAATAGACACAGGAGTGCATTACACTGGAAAGTTAGCAAGATGATACACTCTGTCATTGTTGCAATATCACAGTGCTTTTCTCTCCAAGAGACCCTGACAAATTGGTGGAGAAACGAGCCTAAATGTTTTTACCCAGGTGCTGTTTTACGACCAGCAGTAGTGCAGCTGTTTCAGGAAGAACCAGGCAATATCTCAGCTTGAATTTCATGAGAAAATAAGAAGCTTGATGGAAATCTAATGGGATAGGAAGCTGGGAAGATTACAGAATTAATTTCTATAGAGAATGGGACTTGGAGAGACATATATCTTCCAACACAGAAGATGAAAATTCTACAGCATCCGGTCCTTAGTCCTACCTCCCAAGCAGCACTTAAGCTCAGAATAAATGTTCTCAGATTGGTACAGGAGACATTTTGACTGTTCTGTGCTAGAGACAATAACTAGAGGGAAATGGTTAACCCTCCTATTCTCAGAGTCATGGTGGTGCAGTAGTTAGAGTACAGTACTGCAGGCTACTTCTGCTGATTACCAGCTGACTGCAATTTAGCAGATCAAATCTCACTAGGCTCAAGGTTGACTCAGCCTTCCATCCTTCTGAGGTCAGTAAAATGAGGACCCATATTGGGGAGGGCAATATGCTCATTATGTAAAGAGGACTGTAAAAGCACTTTGAAGTGGTATATAAGTTTAAGTGCTATTGCTGTTGCTCAGACCCTGAGTTGATCCACACTATAGTGTACTTGTAATCTTCCTACATCTTGGACTCATCAAAATCTTACAAAAACAGTTTAGTAATATCTTGAAAAATGATTTGTCTGTGTTGTAAGTTACAATATCCTTCTATCGGACTACTACTACTACTACTACTACTACTACTACTACTACTACTACTACTACTTCTTCTTCTTCTTCTTCTTCTTCTTCTTCTTCTTCTTCTTCTTCTTCTTCTTCTTCTTCTTTTCTGTTGCAGCTGTCCAACTTTCTGTCACAAAAAACTAATGGCCAATCACTTTACTTACTCTTTCAATATGTTTTATATTAAAATTAAAGCAAAAGTAGAGAAAATGTGTGTGTGTGTGTGTGTATTTTTGCAAAAACATTTTCAGAGGAAGACAATTCAGATCATCTTGTTACTGCAATCACTTACCGCTGAAGGAAATGGTTAATGTGAGTCTAAATTAAGCAAACAGGGGCACCATATGTTCTGTAGAAATTAAACTGGCAGGGAGAAGGTGAAACTGGAAGCAATCCATAGAAGCTTATGGGTTAGTCTTTAAGGATTAATTTAGTATTCCCAGTCTGATATCACACTGATTTATGATATCATAGATCTTAGCAATCGGATTTAGATGGATAAAAAAACTGATTTGCAAAAATACAATTGTAACATAGTTTAGGTGCACATTAAATCACATGACATTTGGAACGTAATAATTAACTTTAGACAGAAGCAAAAATAAAATAAAATAAAGTCATTGCTGTTTGCTACATCTTAGATCTTTTATGCTATGTGAACCAGAAAAATCATGATGCTGATTATGATATTCAACTCAATAAAGCTGAACTATACTAACAAGGAGAGAATTCAGCAGCAAAAATGCAGACACAGAACTTTGCTGCTTCTAAATAATTCACTTATCTGGTTTTCACTGAGCCTGGAAAATAGAACTTCACAAAATGAAATTATCTCTTGAGATGAAAGCTCCGAGCACTATTGCATATAGAAAACAATTGTACTGGGAAAATGCTAAATTAGATCTAATGGTTATAGAAGTGCTTGTTGTCAACTAAATTTTGATGGCAGATTTGTATCAGTGGACAGCAAAGTATCAATATTGCATGTTTTCACTAAAGTATTCCTCTTCTTCTATCTCCAAATAATTTAAAAACCAGAACTTAATACAGGAAATGTGGGACATACCATTTTTCCACTGGACACAAAAAAATGCTCCACATTTCAAATAAAAAAGTAAATAGAAAAATCATACTGCATAATCTTGGGACTGAGAACTATATCTTATAAGATGCTACAAAGAAAAAAAAACGAAACCACAGAAGACCATAGTCATTTTTAAAAATAATTTCCTTCTTGCAAGTTATGCATGCATTTATCAAGAAATGAATACTCCAATATTGTTCAATGTAAGAAACTAGCAATTAAGCAATTTTTCAGTTCTTGTTAAATGATTGAATATAGACAATTAAAATATTAACACCTACAGCAGCTTCTTCTGTATCAAGAAAAAGTCACAACAGGTCCTATGATACAGAAAAATTCTGTGACCTTGCTGTGGCTCTACACTTAAAATATATTCATTTTCCAGTTGCCTCCAAAAGACAGGGAGAAATGATTTGAAGATGTATCATGCAATTTCCCTGGAAAAACTGAATTCAGCAATGGAAGGAAAACAATATATAAACCAGTTATGGTGATGATCAGTGTACCAGTGGGAGACTTGAATAAACAGGTTAGGGATAGATAGAAATGAGAAAATCTATGTATGAGTTGAAAGCAACTTGATGGTACTTAATCAATCAGATTGTAATGTACAAAATATAGTGGTGCCAGACTTATTGTCAGAACTAAAAGTAGTTCCCAGATACCTTCAAACTTTTAGGTTTATATTCAGATGAAGACTCTCAAGTGTATCATGGGTTGATGTGAATCATTTTTAATATAAGGCACTTAAAGCAGTTGCTTGCCTTCTGTCAATTATTCCACCTCATATAAAATATATGCTATGCCATGCCATGCCATGCTATGCTACACTGTGCTACACTACATATTGGTTTCTTTTTAAAAAAATCCTCCTATGACATGGATTGGGCTGAAATGGAGTGACTGGCACAAAGTTACCTAATATGAAGATGCAGTCATTTTTTTATTTATTTTTGTGTGTATGTTAGTGCAGACACCTTTGAATCCAGGAACATGCAGTCAGGGGAGGCAGAGCCTTACCACTGTCATCATGAAAACAAAAAAAAGTGTAATAGGAAAAAGGCAAGAGTTGAGGTCAGGCTGAGTAGTTGCTGCCAGAGTCACCGTGGATGACTCTGCTTAACTGTTTAAAAAAGCCTCTTAAAAAGCGCCCTCTATAGGAGGAGGCAGGAGAACGATGTGTCTCATCTAGTCTGACTTTAGGTGTTTTATGATCACAAGAGCAGAGTTAAGCAAGGGTTAAAAGCCTAAAAATTCCTGACATAGGTGAGGCACATTGTTCTCCTGCCTCCTCCTCTAGAGGGCGCTTTTTAGAGGCTTTTTTAAACAGTTAAGCAGAGTCATCCACGGTGACTCTGGCAGCAACTAGCTCAGCCTGACCTCAGCTCTTGCCTCAGCTCTTGCCTTTTTCCTTTTCCTTTTCCTTTTTTCTTTTCATGATGACAGGCAAGAGCAGAGTTGAAATCCTCTCTGAAACAGCTGGAAAAGGTACGTGTGGGTAGGAGGGAGGGGGAGGAATTCAAACTTCATCCTCAAGTGTAGATCCCTCTCCAAGTGTAGTTTGATTGCAGGCAGAGCCACGTTGCCTTTTCAAACCTGTAATCAGTGAAGCTGGGCTGGATCCTTCCGGGGCTGGGGGGAAGTGTGTGTCCTCCAGTATGGCTCTTTGACTGGCTTCCTGCCCTCCTCCTGTAGTCTCCTTGATGGTGCTCTTCCCTCCAATCCAACTTTGTGTGTGTGTGTGTGTGTGTGTGTGTGTGTGTGTGTGTGTGTGTTTGAGAAAGAGAGAGTGAGTGAGAGAGGGAAGGGGGTAGGAGAGATAGTCCAATCCAACTTTTGTGTGTGTGTGTGTGTGTGTGTGTGTGTGTGTGTGTGTGTGTGTGTGTTTGAGAGAGGGGAGAGGGAGGGAGAGAGGGAGGAAGGAGGGGAAAGGAGAAGAAAAAAAAGAAAGAAGGAAACTTCTTTTGCAAAGGAGAAAAACAAATGCTGTCACTTTAAATCAGAACTGAGCATGCCTGGCTGTGGAATTGAAGTCTAAAAATTTTTTGAAACCCACTACTGTTTCAGTGCCTCACCAGCCATAAACCTCACCGCACGTCACTGTTTGAATCATCTTAACTCCTGGCAATTATCTGGACTACAGTTTTCTTGGCAACATTTTTGGAAGTGGTTTGCCTTTACCTGCTGAGAGGGTGACTAGTCCAAAGTTATATAGATGGCTTTGTGCCTAAAAATTGATAGCATTCTGGTGTCTTGCTTGGTGATTTTAATCACTACTACAATTCTAGAGGTTTTTTTTTTCCTCTTCTCATCCACATCATCATGTGATTGAATGAAATGTTTCCCTCACATTTTCATCCTTGAAAGTGGGTATAGTTGTGTCTGTAAGGCATAGGGAGCCGCATAGAGCAAAATAGTGGGAACAGTATGGATCAAAGTCCCACCTTATATGTGTGTGTACATGGTAAATGCATGTAGAAAAGGCAGATCTTTGACCTGTGGTTGTATTTTCCCTTTTTTCATAATTATGAATGCTTTTGACTGTGGGGCTGTTAGATGCTGACAAATGAAAAAAAGTTTGGCTCTCAACTCCCACAAGTGGATGAAAAACATTTTAAATCTGTGTAAACTAGTGTTCTTGAGCTTCCACAGATGAATGACCTCTCTGCCTAAGGACAAATCAGAGTCAATCAGATATAAAGCTTTCATGAGCTAAGTAAACTGTCAGCTAGTAAAAGATACTCCAAGATCCAAAGGAATATTAAATGTTTATTTGCTTTTATAAAAAAAATTAGATCACTGGATTTTTGTATTGATGGTACATGATGAATGATTTTCACAGTACACAGACTGAAAAATATTCATATTTAATGCAAAGGCACATTTATTATTTTTTTAATACTTTTAAAATTTCTTTACACATATGCTTTGATTTACAGAACAACTTAATGTATTAAGTGATTTATTCCTTTCCACGCCACCATTGTTCTTAAAAGTTGGAGATTTGTTTAGAGTAAGGGAGAGCTTTTTAAAACAATCTTGGTCCATTTTGTAATCATTTATTTTACTGTTTCTGAGTAAACCATCCATTAACATCCACTTTCCCTAGCACAATTTATATAAAATATTGATATAATCTGCAAGATTTAAAGCAAAAATAAATATTTTGTATTCATTTTTCTTTGTCTTAAAACATATTTTTTCACTGAAATGAGTGCATGTCTCTACTAATATGTATTTCAAAAAACTAATTTCTCTGTTTTCCAAGGAGAATAAAGTTATAATCTATTGCCAGTATAAATAATTTTTTCATAAAAATGTGTTTATGTTCAATTATTTAAAATTATATTAAAATTATCTTACTTTTATCTTACCTCTTGCTTTTAGTGACTACATATATATTATTCAGAACACACATTAGATTTCATTATGAAGGCCTTCAGTTTTGCAAAATGATTGATTCCATAATTTTAATAAATTATTAAATTGGTAAAGAAAGACCAAAAGATTTCATTAGCAAAAAAAACTTACACGCTGTCTTTTTTATATTTGGGGGCGGGAGGGTAAAAAAAAGAAGCCATAATTGTAAAATAAAAACTCTTTAATAAGGAAAGTAGTTATTCTAACCTAGGTATTAAAAATGCATACAGAAAATCCTTGTCTTTCTAAATATTATAAGGCTATATGTGGTTGAATCATATTTATGGGTTAATTCAAAGGGTCTGTTCTAAAAATAGGCCTGACCTCAGTGCATCATTAATTTATTAAAAATGAATGCAGCATATACTTCAAACCTGGGACATATTAAATAGTTGCAACTTTTGGCAACCAACAAGAATTTTTTTAAAAAACCACTTTAAATACAATGCAGAGAGAGAGAGAGGGGGGGGGAGGGAGGGAGGAAGGGAGGGAGGGAGGGAGGGAGGGAGGGAGGGAGGGGGAGGGAGAATATCTATATGCACGCGCACACACACTTTATCTAGCAAACTAATAGAAAATGACCCACCCACCCCCAAATACCACTAACCAATAGTGTGGCTTTGATTGTTCTCCTGGCCCAATGACTGTAAAAATAAACAGGTCTTCAAGGCCTTCTGAAAAGTGAGTAGAATTGGGCCAGATAAACATAAGTTTATGGTGATCCATAAAGGGCAGATACAGCTATGGAAAAGCTTTACCTCCCCAAAATGTTGGAAATGTGAATCAATACACGGAACATATTACCATTTATGGTGGACCTGTGAGGAGGCTAAAAAGTTTTGGAAATGGATCAAAAATTGGCTGGAGGCAATAACATAGAATTCAAATAGAATGGAAACCTGAAGTTTTTTTACTAGGAATAATGTCTGCAAAATACAAAAAAGAAATCCAGTATTTAATACTACATATAATTACAGCGGCAAGGATTGCCTTTGCCCAGAAATGGAAAAACAAATTAATTCCAAGCGAAGATGAAACAATAAGAAAGGTTATGGATTGTGCTGAAATGGACAAACTAACTAAAGAAATCCAGGGAAAAGAAGAATCAGAATTCTACCAGATATGGGATAAATGGTATAGGTGGATGGAGGAAAGAAACAAGAATCAATCAAGGAATATAACAAAACTCAAAAATAATAGTTATGAGTAAAATAAGAGGGTTAAGAATGGTGAAATCCAAATGAAAATATAATAGAAGGGCAAATAATATAAGGTGAGCAGTATCGATTGATAATTGCTATTAAAAAGAACAGGAAGCTCCTGTTCATATTGTATTGTGTAAATGTGGCATATGTCTAAGTTTTGTGTGTGTGTATTGTACATGTTTGTTAATAAAAAAATTAAATTAAAAAAAAGGAAAAGATTTATGGGTTTCTTAGATGACATTAATAGTTGGGACCTAGCAGTGTGGGGATTCATTTACTTTCATTACCGGTTCGCAAATGTGAGTGTGCTGTTTTATAAGCTGATGTAACAAGGATCTTTTGTTTTTGATGGTAATGATGGTAAGTAATATATGCTAGAACCTATTTATCACATTGCAATTTTCATTTCATTTCTTGAGCAATGTTACTTTCTCTACATTAGTCAATATACATACACACTATACAACACACTCTCTCTCACACACACACATATCCTTCAATGTTTTCAATTTACCAGTACAATACACATTGGATCATGGTGTAGGATGGGCTGCTAACCTACACAACCAGTTGTCCAGAGCAGAACAATTGGGTTATATGAATATGGTTTCATGGCAAAGAAGGGAGTTTAATTGTGAGGTAAACCCAGCATGAGTAGGTTTCCAGAATTCATTCTTTGCTTTTTTTTTTAGGGATCCTCTCCAAAGGCAGTGCTAGTAAAACAGCTTTGTTGGAGATGAAATGGGAGGTCAGTTTGATGTTGGGATAAGTTGTTTAACTTGTGTAGTTCCAAAAATATGTTGATATAATTTACTTGGACTTTAGTAAGGCATTTGATAAAGTAGACCATAAACTACTACTTGATAAAATAGAAAAAGGTGGGTTGGACAGCATCACTACCAGATGGATTTGTAACTGGCTGACCAACCACACTCAATGTGTAGTCCTCAAAGGAACTGCATCAACTTTAGGGAAATATGCAGTGTGGTACCCTAAGGCTCTGTTTTAGGCCCAGTTCTTTTCAACATCTTCAACAATGATTTGGACGAGAGGATAGATGGGGAACTCATCGACTTTGCAGATGACACCAGGCATAGCCAACACTCCAGAAGATAGGCTTAAGATACAGAAGGAACTTGACAGACTTGAACATTGGACACTATCTAACAAAGTGAAATTCAATGGTGAAAAAAGTAATACCACTTTATGCTGCCTTATACTGCATCCAAATTTGGTCACCATGATGTAAAAAAGATGAGAAAGAGTGCAGAGAAGAGCAACAAAGATGATTAGGGGATTGGAAGCTAAAACATATAAAGAATGGTTGCTGGAACTGGGTATGTCTAATCTTATGAAAAGAAGGACTAAGGGAGACACGATAGCAGTATTCCAATATCACAGGGGTTGCCACAAAGAAGAGGGATTCTTCTTTGTGGCATTCTCCACAACACCTAAGGACAGGGCAAGAATCAATGGGTGAAAGCTAATCAGAGAGATAAGCAACTTAACACTAAGGAGAAATTTCCTGACAGTTAATCAATGGAACAACTTGGCTCCAGAAGTTGTGAATGCTCCGACACTGGAAATTTTTAAGAAGAGATTGGATAACCATTTGTCTGAAATGATGTAGGGCATCCTGCCTAAGCAGGGGGTTGGATTAGACCTCCAAGGTCCCTTCCAACTCTGTTATTCTATTCTAAATATGTATCTTTCTGACTTTTTGATTATGGCCAATTTTTCTAGCAAATCGAGTATATAATTTGTTGTACACCAGCTTATTATAAATAGACTTTATTTTGAAGAAAGGAACTCTGAAGAAGGTTCTAATGCTGGGAAATACAAGGGGATAACCAGGAGCCAGGTGGATAGATTACATTGCAGTAGCAGTGAGTAAACCATTGGAAGTGCTAAGATTAGGATTAGGTTAAAACAGATCAACATGATGAAAAGTTGTGCGGTTGTCAAGAGTTGACAATAACTAGAGGACATGTAATTGATTAATCAGTCAAAAAGTAGCAGAGTAGTAATGATGTGAAGAACTGAAATCCAAATACAGCATAGACATGGAATAAAATAGCATACTCCTGTCAGTTCTAAAATAAGTCTTTAAAATCTTCTGTGAGTAGGCTTAGTTGCCAATGATTATTGAGAGACATTCATACAATTTTCTCAACATTGTTACAGAAGTGCTTTGCCATTTCCTTCTTTTAAGATGCTTTGGAATTTTGTTTTGTTTACTTCTACATTTTTCTAGTCTCAGAATTTCCTTGTGATTTTCCATCCAAGTATTAACCAGATCAAACTCAGCTTAATTTTTTTTATACATTTGCAAAGGTCAGATAGATGCCACCACTTGCTGTAATTAGGATTCAACAAGGAATGATTTTATAAAAATTGTGCAAATATATAATGCAAAATATGCTATTACATATGATATGCCTTCGTTTACTCACAATTTTAAAAGTACAAGAATTTTGCCAGAAAGTTCTCCATTTTTTACATTATACTCTTTTATTTGCTTTTATGTTTCAGAAATAAATACATTTATTTTTGTAGCACTAAACAATAAACAAAGCTTCCAAATGCTGTCTCTGCGGGCTTTCAATAAAGTGCATATCACTAATATGTACAATAAGAAACCTTTTGAATGATCAAGAATACACATTATTTAAGAGTAATTTTACTGTATATATAAACATTAATCACACAGAAACTGCTTTTAGAAAGAGTAGGGAACCTGCACCACTTATGTTCTTTAATGTATTTTAGGATATATGATTTAAATAAAACCATTGAAATTAATTCCTTTTAAATGTATTTAAGAGGAGTGCAACATTTTTATATGTTAAATATTAGTACCCAGTTATGAAGCTTATCCTCAAATAATGCCATTACTTAAGATAAAAAAAATACCTTTTATTAAAATGTTAAAAGCCTTTTGAGGGTGGGGGCAAAATGTTTGCCAAAATATGATACTGCTTCTTAAGATAAATGCAGTAGTACCTCGGTACAGATCCTTAATTGGTTCCAGGAGACACAATGAATATCAAAAATGATGATTATCAAACAAATTTTTTCCCATAAGAAATAATATAGTGAATCATAAGGCAGTTGACATCAACAAGTTCTAGCTTGTGCATTGAGTACCAAACAATGAGTACCACGACATAGTTTTCACACCAAAATGTGATGCATTTCAAAGCAGTTGAATACCAATATACTACTGAAAAATCTTGCCACAACAAAGAATATCCAAGCAGCTACTGTAAAAATCAATCTATATAATATACAAATACTATATAGACACTGAAATATTGTAGTCATGCTATATAGTGAGGTAAACAAATTGAAGTTCTTTAGATGTTTAGGACTGTAACTTCCACAAATGTCAGCTAGTAGGGCAATTGAAGAGGGGAATCTAAAGCCACAGCACTACAGAGCTTCATGTAAACATCCATTTTCGTTTTGGCAATCTAAGAGGCTGATTTTCTTTAAATGCTATCACTATTGTTTCCATAAATAATACTAGACAGCTAATACTTCCTGCTCCTATTCTTCCCAACAACCAATAGGTTGTGAAATGAGTTGTGTGTGTGTAATTAGACCAAAGTTACCCAGCCACCTTTTAAAACTGGTAGAGAATTCAATTAGAACAAGGCATAATTTAGTTGACAAATGAAACTGCCTGTGTCTTCTTTCCAATTCCAGTCCATGTTGTATCACATCCCTTTCTCCTGTCCCCAACCCCCACACACTATAAAACATTTTTTAAGAACCAGTATTATAATTGCTGAGCTAGGAATGGGAAGATGCAGGATCAAATTTGCTCTCAAATGTGAAAGATCACTGGGTGACTTTGGGCCAGTTAGCCTTTCAGCCTAACTTATTTCAGATTTTTGTTTGCAAGGAAAAGCTGGGGAAAATTCTAAGTACGCTCTCTTGAGCTCCTGAAATTGCCCCCTCAATTTAAGGCAATCTTTTCTCTGAAATTGAGACATTATATAGTCCCTGATCTATACAATTTATTCCTCTGTAATATCTAAAACAGTCACCTCTGATGGCTTACTAACACAATCCATCGGTGGAAGATTTTTAGAGTGGTTCTAATGGGACCAAGGGAATATAGGCTAATATAATTCCTAATTAAAGAGTGCATATAATATATATTCATTTATGCTCCAGATAGGAAACAATCTAATAGAATTATTCGTATAATTTCATTGCATTTCATAACTGGGTCCTTATATACCCTTTAAAATGTATATTTCTGATTAAATTGTTTCAGTTCAAAGACAATTATACAATACAGCTTTTAAATGATACTATTTTAGCCATTCTGAAGTCTCTAAAGTTATGTCCAAAACTCATAATAGCATATAGATATTTTATTTTTCATTTGCCAAATACTTCACAGTCTGCCACAGTTACAGAACAAAAACAATTTTCATTACAAAAATAGTTACCACCTTTTAGCATTTCCAGACATTAATTATATACATTTTGATAAAAGGAGCACTAGTGGTTAATTAGTGAGGATTTTAAAAATGAAGTCAATTCAATAAGTTAATATGTTCTAATAAAAATTATCAGGCTGTCCCAATTTTTATCAATTAAACAGATGTTAAACAGTAATTGCCATAGTTGTTATTTCTTTGAAACAAGATTTGATGCTAATAAATTTTGTAATTATAATTTTGTAAATGCATTTCTACTTCACAGGAAGTAGGGTTATGGTAACATTTCAAATTTATGATAACATTTCGAATCTAAAGATAACTTTAGAACCAAGACATTCAAGATACAAATAAGAGTACAATAACTTTTTTTCTTCAGCAAGGGATTAATGTTACTCGCATAACCTTCATAATTACTTGTTTTCTCCAAGTATATTATTTATTCTCAACAATTTAATTTCTGAAGTCTGACAATTTTCTATTTCAAATATGAAGCTAAATTATGGCTCAGTGCAACTTCATTCAACTGAGGAGCTGCCAATTATCAAGTCTATAGAGATTCAGTGAACTGGGTATGATTGTCCCAATTTCTTTTTCAGGACACAACTGTGCTTTCTTGTTTATTCTTTGAAGTTGTTTTGCTTCTCATTCAAGAAGCTTCTTCAGTCACCATCCAGTCAGAACTGAAGAAGCTACTTGGATGAGAAGTGAAAAATCTTCAAAGAAAAAACAAGAAAGCACAGTTGCCTCCAGAAAAAGCACATTTGAGACTGCCATTTATGAACGTTTCCTTCTTAGGTTGCTCAATAGCATGGTCATTGCTGAAAATTCTGGGAATTGAAAACTACGAAGTTAGAGACTACTGGGCTAGAACGAATGGCTCATTTTTGTGGGAAAGACATATACAAATCCTAAACTTTGCCACATTCTTGTATGTAAAAAGTTAAAAGTCATTCTTTGTTTTGAGTGAGTGAATTTATTCAAGCATGTTCAGTACAATTACAGGATAATGCAGCAATGTGTATTCTGTACACATAAAATTCATAAGTTTGAAATGCAGAATAGTGCTATTATATAATATTAAATTTATTCATAAAATTTATGAAATTTATTCATATAATTTCACTTTCTGAAATAAGCCTCTAGCTAATATGCATCATTAAGATGGCTGTGATGTATTACTTTTGCCCCCAATTTATATCAATAAAATTAATGTTTTAAGTCCTGGCATGCATTTAAATGTAACCACAAGAAAGTTCTTTGACTATTATTTTAGAAAAAAGAGATTATATTTAAATTCTATGTCTCTGTTTTAGAATATGTACTAGACAATTTCAAATAATGGGTTTGGATTTTGATACATTTTCTCAAATAAATTCAGTGGATATTTTGGTTTATTTTAACTCATTTTCCATTCTATCAAAATGTAATGTATTAAAATTGTGAAACCATTTTCAGGTAATGCTATCAACATTCTAACCAAACTGAAGATTAGTAAAAACACACAATTGCAAGAATTTCTGCACCAGTCCTTTTAATCCAAATAATCATGTTACTTTGAATTACTCTGGTCCATTAAAATGATAAAAACCATTTACTGCTATCTACCCTCATCTTCCCTCCTCAATGTTGCACTTATGGCTTGCAAAGTAGAACATAAATCCAATGAAACCTTTAGTTAATATAGTGATGTGTAAATCTTGAAGTTACCTGTTTAATTTCTGACTACATTTTATACTTATTTAATTAAAACAGTGCTATTTTGTGTGTTAATTTAAAAATGGTAGTAATGGTGATGAAAATTAAAGAATCATATGAAAAATGTGTTGTTAGTAAGGTTTTCCTTCAAAATTAAGTTTAATCACTTTTTCCATTTTAGAGTCGTTAATATTCTGTAACCATAAGAGCACTGATTAGTGAGGTTCAAACCATTAGCTTATATTTATCTCATACCAACGAAAGCTAGTTTTATGATTTCGGTAAATCTATTTATGAATTAATTGCAAAAACAAAAGTATTAAAAATTATGACATTTCCCATTTACAATTGCTAAATGGGATTCAAAATTATGCCTCAATACCATATCAAACATAATGACATACCTGTTAGGAAAAAATGCATAATAAAAAAACAGATATAAACCCATGTAAGATTCTTTCCAGTGTAACTCTTATCAATTATTATTCCTACATAAAACATATTGACGTTACTATATGCTTGGTTATTTTGTATTTTCGGAGACTTTTTATATGTTTCAGTGAGAGGTACCCATGATGTAAGCCAAAAAAGGACAGGTCTATGTTAAGTGTTTAATGGTAACTAAATATATTAAAATATTTTCATAGAGTAAACCTTTCAGACAAGTTTGAGACTTTCAATAGTTTTTAATAATTAGATTTTTTTGTGTTTTTAACAGACATTTTTAATTTTTTTTTTATTTTTATTCAGCAGCACACCCCAAATGTGTCTAAGTCAAATGCTATTCCTCCAATTCCATCCAAGTTTTCAAGCAAATTATTGGACTCTGTGAAAAATGAAAAACTTCCACCTGAAAAACAATTTTCAACAAACAAAATGCCAACAATGTAAACATTGATCTGTCCTAGGGTTATTACACAAGCATGTGTCATCTGATGCTACAATGGGGTGCAAATTATTTCTGTACAATAGATATTCAGATTAGATTTCAATTAAAACAATCAAGTTCTGAAATTACTTTATCATTAGTCTAAGAAATACAAAAACATGTGTTGGGAGAGTAACATATCCTTGTTTGCATATAGGCAAAAAATCATGGATATAAAATGTTGTTCTCAATCTTTCCTGCTACCCTTGGTTTAATGGATTGACACAGTACTTCCACATTTATAGTAGAAAGGTACAAGTTATTAAGTGTGGATATATACAGTTCGTCCTTTTTTTTTGTTTACATCACAAAAAATAAGGAAACCTCCCAATCTGCTACTTTATGTACATCAACCTCTAAGCAGTATCATGTATAATTAAATTTCAACTTGGATGAGAAATGAGAAAAAACAATAGTTGTGGGTTTTCTTTTCTTTCTGCACATTCAATTTCTGGTCCTTTTACTGAAAAGGCTGAACAACATTTACATATTCAGTCTGTCCCAACTTATAAGTTGTATTTCCACCACAGTCTACATATTGGTATCGTTCTTGAGATATTTGTTCTGAGTGGCCAAAGTAGGAAGTGGTCACAGTCACTCTGTAGCAAAATAGAAAGGGAGAGATGTGGAGATATATTATTATATTAAACAGGATAAGAAAGGAATCTTAACAAAATGCTAGACTCTTAAAAATATCCTATAGTAATACAAATGTTTTGGAAGTTAACTTTTACCATAAAAGAAAATATAATACATACTTACTGCATCATGACAACTATATTATGCACTTTGATAGAGATTAAAGTACAGAAATCGCTGTAAGAAAAACATTAATATTAGTGTACAGTATAGTAATTACATGTATGAAAGCTTTCCAGAAGTCAATTTCAAATGAACTTTGTTAAATCTATACATATACACACTTGATCTTAGCCAAAAGGCCATGGGGATTAACTTAACTGTTTATTGAAACAGCCCAACTAAACTAGCTATGCTCTTCCTTTCACTCCCCTCCAAAAAAGAAAAGAAAAAAATAAGAAACATATTACAAAAAAAATTCTGTGCTATATCAATCCGAATCTTTCAAACATCAATACAGCATTTCAATGCAGTGCTAATAGCCAGATCTTGAATTATTTAGAGGCACACAGCACCAAGAATGATAAGAAGATAGCATTTAGAAAAACAGAAATCCTTCTGTAAAGCCTGTGTTCCAGGCTACTGCAATCCTTTTATTTAAAAAATAGGTATTTGGTGTGATATTTTCATCTTGTACCCATATTTTATGTATCAAATATCTTGGCTGCTCATCTTACCACAAGATAACTCTGGATGACTTACAATATTAAAACATACATTGAAACTGAAAACACAGGATACTTACTACATGTAACTCATTTCATCTTGTATTACTGTGGGTACCATATAATCAATCTGAAAGGAAAAACAAGAACAGAAACAGTCAGGATAAATATCTAGAAAACTACTACCAAATACATGTGATCCTTGCTTAATAACCACATTCAGCAACCATTCAAACTCATGATGGCATTGAACAAATGGAATATATGACTTGTCTTTATAGAGTTCTGGGAGCAGCATTCCCACAGTCACAACTGTATCTGGGTACTTGGATCACGATTAAGATATTGCAATGCCCCAATTATCATTTGCCCCCTTATTTGTTAACTTTCTACATGTAGTCAATGAGGAAGCAGGCAGGACGTCTGCAAATGGCAACCATGTGATGTCCTTGCTTAATGACCTTATTTAATGATGGTAACTGGAAAGTGCTGGAATTGCTATCGCTAAGCAATGCAATCACATGACATTGCACTTTACAATCATGTTGCTTAGCAATGGAAATTCTGAATCCTAATTGCTGTAGTTTACTGTCTGTAAACCACCTATAATTGTGATATGCTCTGTGATTCCCAATAATTCTTACCTGTTTCGTATCCAGTGGTCCAATGTGGGTATTATTGTTCAGTCGTGCCTTTCCAATCACCGTCTTTGAAAACTGTACCTGGGCAGTAATGTTATCAACTTCAACAGAATAATAATTGTTATTGGTTATGTTCAACGTGTTCTGCAAAAGAAATAATTCAGGACTCTAGATTAAATGATGCTTTAATGCAATCTTAAACAGCAATATAAATTATCAACCACTGAAGGAAGTGAAAGGTTTTCAGCTAAGATCTTACCGTAATATTTAAGTATATTATGCGTCTTTGTGCTTCATAATCAACATATACTGATTTGACTCCAGCATATTGTACATCGACAGATCGAGGAAATAAGAAAAATACTGCCAGTCCAGAAAGTAGTAAGCATCCAATTACAGAAGCAGTCACATAAAGTTTTCTGCAGAGAGAAGAGAGGCTCTTTTAAAGTCTCAGTGTTATCTTTATACCCTTCCTTTTCATTGCATGAATTTTTAGTTATTGGACATGCTCCAATCAGTATGTATTTCCAGTGCACATTCTAAGGTTAATTGCAAAATTAAAATCTGCCTGCAGACACATGTACATAGGCATGCATGCATTCCTCATTCTGCCTAATCTCCAGAGAATTAATAAGAACAAAGCAAAGTTGCCAAGGCAAAAAGCAATAAGCAGGCACAATCAATATTAGCATAGTACATTCCTTCCCTACAGCATCTATGATTTTCCCAGCAATCTCTTGGTTTTTAATATTTGGAGAATGAAGGCATGGTTATGGATTAGCAAAGATAGAACAGGTGGAATTCTAGAATGCTGTAACCCATGGTAACCCTCCCACCTCAAACCAAATCAAGGCAACATGGCAAAGCTCCAAGTCTAATAGCAATTTCTACTAATAACAAGCATCAGCAGCTCAAGCAATGCAACCCAACCCGTTTTGTAGGCTATGTTAACACAAAGCATTTTGATTATTAGTACAGAGCAATATTTTCCAAGGCTAAGAGGCAAGCAGAAAAGTATTAATTTTAAATATTCTGACAGTAATTTGTTTAGTCAAAGCCTAAAGGAATTTACCAATATCACATACAGTCATTACTATTGTAACTTACGTTCTTCTTGGCCTCAGTCTCTGATCACTATACGGAATCAAGGCAACAAGCTGATTTTCCTGTCCTGGAATACAATCCAGCATCCTGTCATTTCTACCCTCAATTGCTGCTGTTATAAAGCCAGTAAAACATGCCACATGATATGCTGATGAAGCTGAAATTTCTGTAACAAAGGTCTGCATAACATACACAACTACCACAGACTAAATTTAAAAAAAAACGTTTTTCAAAAATAGCAAAATTATAAAAAGGCAGATATTTTAAAAGAAACTGTCACATAAAATATTTTAGGGGAAACAGTTTTTTTATAACAAGCTATGAAATTACATCTTTTAAATCACTGCCTTGCAAAGGTTTGCTCAACAGCTGCACCCTCTTTTCAGCACTACTAAAATACTGTAATTTTGATAATAACTGAAAGTTCTTGTTAATCAATGCATATTATATGGAGGTTAGTACATGTTAGTATAGATTGACCTCACTTAACAACAATTCTGTTTAGTAACCATTAGATGTTATGATGGTGCTGAAAAAATAACTTTTATGATCATCATAGTATTCCATGATCATGTGATCGCCATTTGGACATTTCACAGCTGGCTTCCGACAAGTAGAGTCAATGGAGAAGCTAGGATAAAATTGCAAGTAGCAATCACATGATGTCTTACTAAACTAATATGTTGCTTAACATTTCAGTTATTGGTTTCATTATTGCCACAAAACAATACTGAGTACAGACTAAGCAGAGAATATGTTTAAAGCAACCCTGAATGTACAAGATAATTTCTAATTTTTGCTTCTTCTTCTTCTAGTATAGCTGACTAAGAACATTATATACAAAGAAATAAGCCAAATTCAGGTTCTGAAGTCAATCAAATTTATGCTCAGTAAAAACTAATACCAAAACTGAATCTTCTGGAATGTTTTGATTTTCTAAAATAGTTATATTATCTGGAAATTTTATGTTGTTTGTATCATATGATACAAAAGAAAAAGCAAATCCAAGGAAATTAAACTGTAATTTTTATACTATTATTATATACAAAGACAGGCTATCTTAAGAAAACAATATAAAGACTGCAAATGAAAGCAACATGCATTTACAACTATAGCTATCACAGAAATTGCTTCTGACTTTACACGTACCACGTGGTATTCTCCCAGTGCCCTGACAAGTGGGACATGTGACACTATCTCTTCCTGTAAATTCAACATATGGAAACTGTGACACATCTCCATTTTTTCCATCTTCACTATGAGAGTCTGAGTGCATTAATCCACTTTTCATGTTATCAGAGGATGAAGCCCCATCATCTTTCAAAGCAGATAAAGGCATGGAAAGAGATTTCCCCATGTCTGTTGACAGAAAAAAGTTAATAAAAGCAAACCGTAGACTCTAAATCCATTTATTACAGCAGGATTTATTTTGAGGACAATTGATAGAATATTTTGACAACTCTTGCAGAAAGAGAAGTTCCACCAAGTCGAAAACAAATTAAAAAATTCTGACTCATTTGTGAAATTGCAACAAGTTGTTACTTGGGAATCTTACCAAGCAAATTTATAAATAAGACCATGAGTTGCAGTGGTGCAGTGGTTAGAGTGCAGCACTATAGACTACTTTTGCTGATTGCCAGCTGACTGGGACTGAAAAACTATTCCCTTGTAAAGAACACAATATTATCAAAAATAATTTGCTTGACTTGGGCTATGTTTACTTCTATATTTTCAAACGTGTTTTAAATACATTTAACAGCTACAGCAAATAACCAATTATGTGGTTATAAGCTGCAACAAAGTCTGAAATCCTAATACACAGTTGAAAAAGAGTATTAATTTATGGTGGATTTCCAAATGAGAACTCTTTTTTTCAGTTGAACCTCTACAGTATCTCTCATTAGTTATCTAAAAAAAGAACATAACAAAATGTAGAAGCCGCCACATTTAAAATACAACTCTGTAATATGGTCTTTGTTTCTGGAGATACGTCTCAAATAAATTAATCACCATTTCCTCCACCATTTTTCCATGCCTAAATTCCAGAAAATATTGTGAATCAGCCCTGGTTCACAATACTATCAAGCACGCATTTTTAGGCAACTGGGATTATTTCCCATAACTCTACTGTGAAAAAAAGTTTATATTTGGAAAATACTTCTTTAAATTAAAGAGTGATTATTACTATTCACAGAAACATTAATTGGTATACTTCTCTGATTTCTTCAGCAGTAGCGCAGTAAATTTCAAGATTACATAATTCCCAAATCCCCTATAGAAGTAGACAGACATTTTAATAATCTGAGCATAAATATCAGCATTAAGAGATTTTATACGGGCCTAAATACAAGTTATCTGTTTGACTTGGAAAACATCCTTCAAAGTTATTTGTATGGTATGAAAAAATGATAATCTGCTTTGAAATGGCATTCAAGAAAGAACTAAACAGGAAAGAATTATGACATGACAAATCTAGTATTTATTACTAATAATAATAACAACAGCATGTTTTTCCTACAAGAAAATGTAGTGGCATCAAAGAAAGTGAACAAACATTTATGGCATTAGACGGATGTTTGCCCATAAAATCATGGGTTTCAAATTGTCATTTTTACCCTGCATTTATTTCTCTGTTCCCTTTTTACCCATAATTTCTCACCTATAGCTACTGATCTCAAGACCCTGTAAGGGCTGATGTCTCCCCCAAGTCCACCTAATAAAGACAAAGAAAAAAAAATTACTAAAGACTTTGCACAAGGCTGAAGCAGCCAGTTTTATTTATGAAGTGTATATATATTACATGAGTACATTTTTCTTACTCATACTATATTTGGGTATTCAAGAACACTAATATACAAGTACTATATGAAAGGTATTTATTGGCATCAAAGATTTGGCTATGGAAGCCACAGACTTGGCTTGTTCAAGGATTTAGAATTCTAGATAGAAGTTTGTTTTATACCACTTCAGCTGTAATAGTAAATTGGTTTACCTTCTCTCAAAAGATCACAATTTCACAGAGTAATGCTATAAGATTAGACAGCACAGCCCTAGGCATTAGTCACTCAAAACTATGTCCTCTGAGAATGTGCATGTAAGATTGCAAATGGTAGAGAAAACAAATATCCCTATCTATTGTGGTAAATTGTTATTGATGCTACTCTCCTATATTTTGACCTGGTCTATTTATACCAGTATCAATTATCACTGGTGCAAGTTTAGTTTCACAAAACTAGTTTAAAATCCCATGCACCTAAATATAGTAAAACTTTCTTTTGAATAAATGCTAAGGAGTATTCATTCTATGAATTTATTTTAACAGTTTATATGCTATCCAGTGGTAGTTCATAGGAGAATAAAACAAAACATTCAATAACCCTATAAAAGGGCTATGCCATAATTTCCTTAAATAAACTGTCATCATTTGCGGAAAACCATGATTAATAAATCACTATAATTGGGTTCGCACAACATTGTCAGCAGAAACCAAACAAATTGCTTTGTGTTGTAACACAAAAGTGTGAACCCAGAGAATTGCTAGATCATGCTAATCAAAGTGAAAGCAACAATGTTACAGTTGATTGTGTCAACTAAGTCCCAAGCACTGAAGATTGATAAGCACATTTTCTATGCTCTAGGACAGTGGTCTCCAGGTGGCTGAGGAACTCTGGGAGTTGAAGTCCACAAGTCTTAAAGTTGCCAAGGTTGGAGACTACTGCTCTAGGACACCGGTCCCCAACCTTTCCATCTTTTACTGTGTTATTTTACATTGTATCTTTACTATATTTATAAATAATTCAAGGTAGTGAACATACCTAATACTTCCTCCTATTTCCTCCCCACCCCAACAATCTTGGGTGTTGCACTATTTTCTTTATATGTCCGCCTTAAGACTGCTTATGATTTTTTTTTTCATTTTAATAATGTTCTTAATTTTTAAATTGTGAATCACCATCAGAATTGGCCTCCTAATTGCTAAAATAAAGGTTATCATGCCATCACTTGCAGAAGCTCAGCCTTATAATATCATCTTTACATGTAGATTAAGGTGTGGAATGATCCTAATTCCCAGTGTACACATAGACTACTGTGTTCAAACAACTTATATTATTTAAGCATTGGGAAATGGTATTCTTTTTAAAAAGGGGAAGAGACCATAAGAGCTTCGGTGGCGCAGTGGTTAGAATGCTGTACTGCAAGCCATGTCTGCTGACTCTTAGCTGCCTGCAATTTGGCAGTTCAAATCTCACCAAGCTCAAGGTTGACTCAGCCTTCAATCCTTCCTAGGTGGATAAAATGAGTGGATAAAATGAGGACCCAGATTATTGGGGGCAATAGACTGACTCTGTAAAACTGCTTAGAGAGGGCTGTACAGCACTGTAAAGTGGTATATATGTCTAAGTGCTATTGCTATATGTATTATCCACTCATTATATAACCAATCCATCTTTCTTTCATAACTGGGGAGATAGGTTTGCACTCTGGTAGCAAAAGAGTTTTTCTTCTTGTCCCTTCCTTTCCTCTCTTTCCAGCCATCAACAACTAGGAGATAATGACATAGTCCATGTTGATGTATGAAGTAAATGTGCAACCAAAGTAGATTCAGAATTAAGTAAGCAGAAAAACATTATCTCCTGCTGTCTTGCAATAGCTGAGGATTTTTTTCCTTCTACTTTTTATGTTCTGAGGGGAAGACACTAACTCTGACTTAAGCAAGGGAAGTGCAGTGCAGTAATCACTTCGGAACCAAAGGTCATTTCAAAGTATGTTTTAGCTATAAAAATACAAAGTTAACACAAGGACATAAAGCCATAAAATCAAGATTATATCTGAAACATACAAGGCCTCAGAGTAACTGAGGAAACCTAAAAAATGACTTCCCTCTCTTTGTCCCATTGAAGTAGATAAATGCTGACAGAATTATCTTCCTAGATATGGATGTTAACTAGTGGAAAGCAATAATGCTATAATCATCATGACCTCACTTTGCAAACCCAGAACTCCCTTATGGTTTATAATCATTATGAAATAATTTTAGGTTTGGGGAATTGTCTCCAGTAAAAGAGAGAAGGAAGACTGCAGGAGCCATGATTTCATAACCCAGTCTACTAAGACTAGCAGATATGTAAATAAACTAAAATTAGAACTATATAAACCTCAGTCTTAAACACACACACCCTTCCCCGAAGTAAGTCGTTTCTTTGCTACAAAAAGCATCTTCGGGTGATAGAGCTTCTTCCAGGCCTAAAGTACAGCAAGTAACTCGCATTGCTAGTAAACAATATTAAGATGGGCTGCTGGGAGAATGAATTCAAAGAAAAGGAGCTGGGGAATCAAACAAACAAGGGCCCTTTTTCAAAGCCAAATCATCGCCTGCAGAATCAAATCATCACAGGGGGAAAATGGCAGCAGATGCCTTTTTGCGCGGTGACTCAGAAGTCATTCTTGTTGAATTTACAGATTATTCCCCAAGGTGTTTGGGCACGCAAGCTCAAATCGCCAAGATGTTTTTTAAGACTTTCCACCCTAATACACAGCCATTTTATTTGCATTATTTGCCAAACGGACTGCTTTCACCCTTGTCCAGCAAACCACGTTCACCTGGAACGCAGTTTCTCTCTGTACGTACCTAAAACGGGATTTCTCCCGATGTCGCGCAGCTCTTTCCCTAATCGCCACCATGGCGCGCGCGCCTATGCGCTGGCACCCAATTCCCACCCGCCGCCGCCACCATCGCAAACCAGGCTCGTGATTCTGCCCTGAGCAACACGTCGCCGCAGCAAAGCAAGACCTTACCAGCAGCCCTCAAAGCAACACGCTTCCACCGTATTTCCAAGCGTCCAAGGTTATGATTATGACTACTATTTGCTCCGCAGGTTTCCTGGGCTCGGGGCTCACAAACAGCTCCCCATCAAGTTTCACCAGGATGATAGGAGTGAGCATGCGCGGTGGCCGATTCTGAAGCCCTACACCTTTTTTTGCCCTTACTTGGGGTCCTTTTTTCTTGCAGACGGACATGAAACAAATATATAGTAAAACAAGAAGGGGTGAGATGGTCCTGGGCTGTGCTATTTACTATTTTATATCAAAACACAGTTTATGCTTGGGGAGAGAACAGTTGCAAGGCAATGTGAAGTGTGGGCGACAAAGCTGCAACGATGAGAAACAGGCTCAGTTGTGGATAAGGAGCATGCTCAGATTCTCCCTTTGAAGTAGGCTGTCGCTTGCCGGTAGCAAACAACAAGCTAGGATAAAATGCCGCGGTCACCATTCTATTTTTACCCCCTTTTCTAGCAGCACTGCCAAGCACATCGCATTTCTTCCCCTTTTACAAAATATTTGTTCCGGTCGATAAGAGCCAGCATATGAAATACAGAAATCTTCGCCCGGTGTGAAACAAACCTCAATAGTCTGATTGCAATTACTTTTTGCTGCAAGCCCAGGTTTTCTGCGACCAACAATCTTTTCATTTCCAATTGCATTTTTTTTCTTGGTCGCGAAGTCATGTGCAACCCATAGACAACGTTCCTCCATGCCTTCCTGTCCTCTTCTATCCCCCCCAAGAGTCCATTTAAGATCACACTGACTGCTTCAGGGACACCAACCAGCCATCTATGGAGATTCTCAATATCCAAGTTATGGTTGTCCCAAATGTGCTTTTCCAGGCAACTGGACTTTGTTGGTTTTTTCCTTGAAAACCTATCCCTTCTCATCCAAGAAGCTTCTTCATTTCTGAACTTAACATATTCAGTTTCAAAACATTTTCAAGGAACAAACCAAGAAAGTCCAGTAGCCTTTTGGAAAACCACCTTTGGGAGAAAATAAGATGGGCCTACTGCCTTGATCCCAATTAAATAGAAAATACCCATGGAAACTATACAGTTGGCATATGACTACCAAGATAAATGTTCAGTTAAACACATAAGCTATGTTAGATAATAATGTAGAGTGGAGCTAACTTCTTGGCTTAGTTACAACTTGTCAGACCTGGAAGGTAGACAAAAACAGGAAACTGACTGCATGGGATGAGTAGCAATATATTATATTGAAATAGGCAACTGTAGTAACACAATGTTGCAAGTCTGCCACATTTTCTGTATTTTTAGTTTCTCTTCTTAAACTAATCTTAGGCTTGTAATACTTGCCTTCCTCCTCAGATACAAGATAAGCATCTCCGGCATCTGATAGCCTGATCATCTTTTCTAAGCTGTTTCCAAAATTATCCTACACCACTTATTTGTTAACTAACTAGCCGCTGTGAGACCAAGTGCACCTCCAAAGAAAAAAACAGTTAAGATTACAATGTGAAGCCAAAGCCTCTTTTTATATGCTTCTGCGCAAGCACTGATGATTTGATAATGATTGCTAATTTGACCTTTCCTGCAGGTGTTCTAAATGAACTGGGCCCACACAGAGATTAGCTGACGTTTTTGGCCCAGAGGAGGCACTGTTGTAAAGATTAAATTACTTCCATCTTACTTTTGAGTTGCTGTTTCTAGGTAGAACATAGTCTGCCTCTGTAGATTCGAATTTGTTTTTGTATTCAGTTTGGTAAAAAGTAACGTTTGTATATATTTCTGAGTTCTAAAACTACTTTAAGATTTCATGAATCGTGATTGCAAAAATAAATTAGACCAATTGGACAATGAGGCTAAGAAGTATCTGCTTCTTATATATGTAAGTATATTCAGTATTTTTTGAATCTTAAAAAGCTTCTCATCAGTAAAGAGTGTCTGCAAAAATATTCAACCCCCTCCCCTCACAAATAATGTTTGTACTGGTGTAAAAAAAAATCCCTTAAACTAAATGAAAATGCACCAATATAAAACTTCAACAGCTACCATTATGTGGCAATATCTTTTCTCTACCATGTTCTCATGGTGCTGTCATCTGCCCCTTAGCTCATGCCTAAGGCAACCTTAAGTTACTCTGAATGATTCTGGTATTCAAGTACTGTAGGTTTTCCCCCCCTTGAAGATAAAATATTCATCAATCATAACAAAGATGGTATGGATATTGTCCTAGTGCATAGCTCTTTAAACTTGGCAACTTTAAGACTTGTGGACTTCAACTCTCAGAATTCTCCAGCTGGAGAATTCTGAGAGTTGAAATCCACAAGTCTTAAAGTTGCCAAGTTTGAAGACCCCTGTCCTAGTGGATGGGATCAGTTGGGCATTTACTGTAATTTCCCCTTTAAGACGCTTTAGGCTGCTTCAGGCACACACCTCCACAAACTCGCTTCCTTAAACAGCGGAAGAGTCCAAAAAGGGCTTCTCTGTATCCACTTTGCTGTCTGGTTTGAAAGTGTGACAACCAGAATAAGAGTGATGGTTTGTTTCCCTGGAAATGTGTGTATTGCTGCTACACCTCCATACAAGCCCAACTACTCCAGAAATATTTTATTAGTTTTCAGCCTATCACACAAATGCACAATTTGCTAGGGTCTATGGCAGTGGTTCTCAACCTTCCCAATGCGACCCTTTAATCCAGTTCCTCATGTTGTGGTGACCCCCAACCATACAATTGTTTTCAAAAGTACTCTATAACTGTATTTTTGCTACTGTTATGAATCATAATGTAAATATCTGATATGAAGGATGTATTTTTATTGTTATAAATTGAACATAATTAAAGCATAGTGATTAATCACAAAAACAATATGTAATTATATATTGTGAAATATTTATTTCTAATTACAAATAAATGAAATTTTGTTTTGAAGCATGGTGTAGCTTTGGTTTTGCCTGTGTTAAGACTTTACTTCTACTCCTCTCTTCTTTGGGGCAGCCCCTCAGATATTGGAAGACTGCTATAATATCACCTTTAAGTCCTTCTTTTCATTCAACCAGACATACCCAGTTCCTGCAACTGTTCTTGAGGTTCCAGTCCCCTAATCCTCTTGGTTGCTCTTCTTTGCACTTTTCTAGACTAGAGTCTCCACATCTTTTTTATAGAGGCAGCCAACATCTTGCTCCTAAATTTTGGGTCTGAAAAGAACCACATCCTGGAGGCTGGACATATGCCTGCTGCTATACAACCATACACAAACATACACAGAGACAGACAGTGGCTTTATTCCCACAGCCTCCTTAACTAAGTTGCCTGCAGCTACATTCACAAACTTGCTTATCCTGCCTGGATGGCTCTTCAACCAGGTTTGGGGTTGATTGCAGGAGTGTTGTTAACCTTGGTAGTGGTGGTGGTGGTAAGCTTAACCTTAATTTATTGGGCAAACGGTTTTTTAAAAAGTTTTTTATTTTCTCTTTCAAGTTCATTCACAAATATACACTTATAATTACCATTAATTATATCATTATCATTAATCATTTATTATTATTTTCTTACAAATATATTTAATACAGTTTGGGTCACTTTCTTGCCACCCCATTTTATTTTGCAACAACCTTGCTCCTTCTATCTTCTCTTCCTCCCTTCTCTGCCTTCTTCTTTCCTCCTCTCCTTCCTCCCTTCTTCTTCCCCTCTCTTTCCTCTCCTCCTCCTCTTTTCTCCTCCCTCTTACCAGTGGTGGATTTGACAGCTTTAAGACTTGTGGACTTCAGCTCCCAGAATTCCTCCTCCAGTCATGTTGGTTCAGGAACTCTGACATTGAAGTGTGCAAATCTTAAAGCTGTCAAGTTACAAGACCCTTGCACCCCTAACCCTTTAGAAAAAAAACTCAGGGGCGTTCAAATTTGACAGTTTAAGACTTGTGGACTTCAACTCCCAGAATTCCTCCTCTCGCTCTTCATCTTGATGATGTGCGGATGGGCGGGGGGAGGGAGCTGGAACCGGTTCTAAATGGCACTGTAGATTTGTGGAACCTCTTTTATAGAAGAGGTTAGAACTGGCAGGAACCCACCCCTGCCTCTTACCCTCTCTCCTACTCCTAATTCCCCTCCCTTACTTCCTCTGCTTTACCCTTTCTTCCTTTCCCTCCTCTCCTTCCTCCCTCTTACCCTCTCTCCTAGTCTTAATTCCCCTCCCTTTCTTCCTCTGCTTTACCCTTTCTTCCTTTCCCTCCTCATCTTTCCTCCTTTCCGTTGTTGCCCTTGCTTATTTACTTTCTCTGATGGATTCTCAGGGTGGCATTTCAGGAAACCCAACTTTATATTTTCCATACATATCATTTTCTCTGTTAAATTTTATTTCTAATAATAATTGTATCATTTTTTAAATTGTTTACTTGCTTTGCATTTTTGTTTGCTCTTTTCCTTTGTGCATGGTTTATGGTACTTTTAGCAAGCAGATTTTCATTGTGTGAATGGGGCCAGTTCAGGCTCCTGAGCTTGGCTCTTGATGACAGGTCTGGTTGTGGATTTAGATATAGTTAAAAGTACCTGGCAGCGGTATGGAAAACATAGCCACGTGCATGCCCTGCACAATTACAGCTTGGAGCAGGACCTAAGCCCCTTCCTTCCTCGCAGGAACACTTTCCCGCCATTATGAAGTCTCTGAGGCTAATTGTACGTGGTGTGTGCACGCACCTACGTTTTTTACAGCGTGGAGCCGCAGCGATGCTCTGCGCTGCCGGCAATGACTCCAGAGCCCATCCGCGAGGGATTTCATGGAATGAGGTGGAGTCTAAAGTTTAGAGTTGTGCTGGTCTCAGCGACCCCTGTGAAATGGTCGTTCGACCCCAAAAGGGGTTGCAACCCACAGGTTGAGAACCACTGGCCTATGGGAAAAAAAGAGGGACACGGTGGCTCAGTGACTAAGATGCTGACCTTGTTGGTCAGAAAGGTTGGCAGTTTGGCAGTTTGAATTCCTAGTGCTGCATAACGGAGTGAGCTTGTGTTACTTGTCCCAGCTTCTGCCAACCTAGAAAGCATGTAAAAATACAAGTAGAAAAATAGGGACCACCTTTGTTGGGAAGGTAAACGCGTTCCATGCGCCTTCAGTGTTTAGTCATGTTAGCCACATGACCATGGAGATGTCTTCGGACAGCACTGGCTCTTTGGCTTTGAAACAGAGATGAGCACTGCCCCCTAGAGTCGGGAACGACTAGCACATATGTGCAAGGGGAAACTTTTATCTTTTATGGAAGAAAATTGCTCAGTAAAATCAATATTTTGTTCTTTTTTTCCCTATTGTGTTTTATGTGAGCGTGGAGGGCATTTTATTTGGAAGACCACAAACGGGAATTTGTGTACAAATCAAATAAATTAAATTTATTTTTAAGACAGAATATTCATGTTTTTCTAATGTAAATGTCCAAATGCAATTTAAAAGTTTACATGCAGTGTGCCTTCTTTCCATAGCACTCCAGGTGATCAACCCACAAAACTGCCTCTGCAAGTCAATTTGAGGCAAAGCTTTTAGCTGTGGAATTTATATTTCTCTAGATTTCTTAGTGTTTTTAAAATTTCTGTTCCTAATTATATGTCAGTTTTAGCTTTATTTTTTAGATATTTTAGATATTTTATTAATATTTATAGGCCGTCCTTTTCCCCGCGGGGACTCAGGGCGGCTTACATAAAATAGGGAGGGGGGTATAAACAATAAACATAAGACAATACATAAGAGTAAAATAGTACACAACATTCATTCTTCATTCGGGTGGGGACAGATTGTGATCTTATCCCCAGGCCTGATGGGATAGCAGGTCTTGAGGGCTATGCGGAAGGTCTGGACGGTGGTGAGGGTACGAATCTCCACGGGGAGATCGTTCCAAAGGGTCGGAGCTGCTACTGAAAAGGCCCTCCTCCGTGTAGTTGCCAGTCGGCACTGACTGGCGGATGGTATTCGGAGGAGGCCCAATCTATGTGATCTTATAGGTTGCAGGGAGGTAATTGGCAGGAGACGGTCTCTCAAGTACGCAGATCCACTACCATGGAGGGCTTTATAGGTGGTGAGTAGCACCTTGAAGCGCACCCGGAGATCAACAGGTAGCCAGCGCAGCTCGCGGAGGATAGGTGTTATGTCACTCGCGCGGCCGCATTCTGGACTAGCTGAAGTCGCCGGATGCTCTTCAAGGGCAGCCCCATGTAGAGCACATTGCAGTATTCCAGCCTAGAGGTCACAAGGGCCCGAGTGACTGTTGTGAGAGCCTCCCGGTTCAGGTAGGGTCGCAACTGGCGTACCAGGTGAACCTGGGCAAATGCCCCCCTGGTCACAGCCGTCAGATGGTGGTCGAAAGTCAGCTGTGGATCCAGGAGGACTCCCAAGTTGTGAACCCTCTCTGAGGGGTATAAAATTTGACCCCCCAGCCTGAGCAATGGAACACTGGTCGAATTTTTGGGAGGGAAACACAACAGCCACTCGGTCTTCTCCGGGTTGAGTACAAGCTTGTTAGCCCTCATCCAGTTCCTAACGGCTTCAAGACCCCGGCTCACCACATCCACCGCTTCATTGAGTTGGCACGGGGCGGACAGATACAACTGAGTATCGTCCGCATATTGATGGTATCTTAACCTGTGCCTCCGAATGATCTCGCCCAGCGGTTTCATGTAGATGTTAAATAGTAGGGGGGATAAGACCGAACCCTGCGGCACCCCATATGTTAGGGGCCTAGGGGTCGATCTCTGCCCCCCAACTAACACCGACTGCGACCTGTCCGAGAGGTAGGAGGAGAACCACTGCAAAACAGTGCCTCCCACCCCCACCTCTCGCAGTCGTCGCAGAAGGATACCATGGTCGATGGTATCGAAAGCCGCCGAGAGGTCAAGGAGAACCAGGATGGAGGCATGGCCTCCATCTCTGGCTCTCCAGAGATCATCGGTCAATGCGACCAAAGCGGTTTCTGTGCTGTAACCAGGTCTGAAGCCCGACTGGAAGGGGTCAAGATAACTGGCTTCCTCCAAGGACCGTTGAAGCTGGAAGGCCACCACCTTCTCGACAACCTTCCCCACAAAGGGGAGGTTGGAGACTGGATGATAGTTGTTGAGAACAGCTGGATCCAAAGATGGCTTCTTCAGGAGGGGTCTCACCACCGCCGCTTTAAGTGCGGCGGGGAAGTGCCCCTCCCGAAGAGAGGCGGTAACAACCGCCTGGATCCAGCCTCGTGTCACCTCACTGCAACCAGCCAGGAGGGACACGGGTCCAGTACACAGGTGGAGGCACTCACAGCTCTCATGGCCTTGTCCACGTCCCCAGGGGCAACATCCTGAAACTCAACCCAGGGGCAGTCTACCAATTCATCCTCTTGTGCCTCGGCTGGAACTGCAGAGGTGGAGTCCAAATCCGACCGAAACCGAGCAACTCTGTCTGTTAAGAATTGGGCATAATCCTCAGCTCTACCCTGCAAGGGTTCCCCCGTATCCCTCCTATTCAGGAGGAAACGGGTTATCCTAAACAGGGTGGCTGGGCGAGACTCAGCGGACGCAACCAAGGTGGCAATATGAGATCTTTTTGCTGTCCTAAGTGCCCTGATGTACTCCTTGGTGCAAGTTGTTAAAAGTGCTCGGTTCGTTTCGGACTTATCGGACCTCCACAGGTGCTCTAGGCGTCTCCTCCGGCGCTTCTTCTCCCGAAGCTCCTCGGTGAACCAAGGAGGCCTCCGGGATCCGCCGACCCGGAGGGGCCATAGTGGCGCAATCCGGTCAAGGGACTCCGATGCTGCCGAGTGCCAGGCAGCAACCAGAGTCTCTGCCGAACTGTGGGCGAGAGTATCAGGAATATCCCCAAGCTCCATCTGGAACCTCAGAGGGTCCATCAGTCGCCTGGGGCGGAACCACCTGGTCGGTTCCTCCTCCCTACAGTGGGGGTTTGGCCTCCGGAAGTCAAGCCTCAGTAGGCAGTGGTCTGACCATGACAGGGGTATGATCTCATTACCCCTCAGACCAAGATCACAAGTCCACTGCTCCGAGAGGAATACGAGGTCGAGCATGTGACCCGCTGAATGGGTTGGGCCCCGAATTACCTGGGTCAAGCCCATGGCTGTCATGGAAGCCATGAACTCCTGTGCCCCATCAGAGTGTTCACCGAGCGAAGGCAAATTGAAATCCCCCAGGACCATAAGCCTGGGGAACTCAATTGCTAGCTCGGCTACTGACTCAAGGAGCGAGGGGAGGGCTGCTGCAATGCTGTTGGGAGGCAGGTACATTAGCAGCAGACCCACTTGACCCTTGAGGTCCAACTTCACCAGCAGGGACTCACACCCGACAAGCTCCGGAGCAGGGATCCTACGAGGTGCTAAAGACTCCCGGATAACGATAGCCACACCGCCACCCCTTCCCTGGGCTCTCGGCTGATGAAGCACCTGAAATCCATCTGGGCACATCTCTACGAGGGGGACTCCTCCCTCCGTGCCCAGCCAGGAGGGACAGTGCATTTGTGAATAGCATTTCCTTTTTACTCTGGAATTTATTGCAATGTATTTTTACTTAGATGGTTTTTAATCTTGATTGGCCAGCTGATGTAAAACTGAGTTTGGAATATTAAGAAACAATAGAATGCAAGCCCTTCTTGTACATCTATTCTTTTAGAGAAGGGGCACAGTTTGCTTTGCAATAATGTCTCAATCCTACTTTCATCATTTTGGGCAAAGCCTCAAATCCTGCTGAGGTCTTTGAACGCTCTCGAGTATAATGTAATGTGATCAACTGTGAAAATTTTTAATTGACTAACAATGTATTGTAGATGTCAGAAGTAAAATCTATATATTTGGCTCTTTTCTTTTAATTGTGATTGCTTCAGAATTTAATTAAACTATGTTTGCAGACATCTTTCTTTTTATTAATATCATGTCTTTATTATTTTTGCAAATAACTCAAGGCAGCAAACAAATGCAACACACTTTCCTCCTTCTATTTTCCTCACAATAACAACCCTGTGAGGTGGTTTGGCTGAGAGAGAATGACTGGCCAAAAGTCACTTCAATAAACACTTTAGAACAGGGGTGTCAAATTCAGGGGTTAGATCTGGCCCATGGGGTCGTTCTCGAAATAGAGAAGGATTGTCCTGCAGTGCCTCTGCCAGCTAAAGCAGAGCCCTCCGTTTTCAGCTGCAACGGCCTCCTGCAACCATCTGCCAGCAAAAACAGAACTCGGGAGGCTGACTCTCCCAAGCCCCACTTTTGCTGGCAGAGTGCTTGGGCCACCACAGGTATTCTCGACTTTAGTGATGTTGAGCTGGCCGCATCATGCCCACACTCACCATGCCCCTCCCCAAGGTCAAACATAACCCTGATGCATCACTCAATGAAATCGAGTTTGACACTCCGCTTCAGAATGAACAGTAGAAAGCAAGTGAAACTAATGCAAAACCATTTAAATTTTTTTCAAAGAAGCTGGGAGCCACCCAGTTCAAGAAAAGATACTCAGTTATCAAAAATTTCAAAAGTATCATTGCTGGCTTCCTCTTTATTTGTATTCTTAAAATGCACCTAGATTTTGGTTTGTTAAGATGCTGAAATTGGATGAATGGTACCAGTAGATATTGTAAACTGGAACCACATTGTGAAGAAGCATAAAAATAAATATAAAGGGTTAGCTACAATCTATGAAATGCAATATATCAGGCAAAAAAAACCACACTAATGCCTTGTGTTTTTATATAATCTAGGAAGAGAATTTAGATTATATACTGAATTTTTTATTTAATGCTGAATTTTAGCATTCATGAGAAGGTTGATTAGATAATAATGGAAAGAACCAACAATTTGCTGATATATTTTTTTGCAGCATTTTTATATTTTGGGATTGAGAAAAAAGAGGAATAAGTGAAGCTCTATTCTTCAAGCAGTGCATTATGTGGTTGGAAGGCTGAATTGAAGTATTAAACACCTGAACCTAGGTTTAAAGACCATATATGAATGCATTTTTGCATTCATGTATTTAGAACATTGCAATAATTTAACTACAAGTTCTGTTACAATTTTGTAGGGATCAGTGAACATGATTCATCAGGTATCTGCTACAGCAGGGTGTCAAATTGGCGGCCCGCAAGGCAGATGTGTCACACGCAGGCCACACCCACCACAGCTTGCAAAGGGGAAAACCATCGCAAAGCATCACGTGATGGCAACATGATGCAGTGAATTTGAGATGAGTGTGCTATAGGTATAAATTTAACCATTTTGGTTTTGCAGTAACCTAATCCTAATGCACATCAATAAACAGTGACTTTTCACTCATAGCACTAAATGCAATGTGATTTGTTTGAGTTCAATATATGAATTTAATTGTGTTTATTCAATAGGATTTCATATTAATCACTAATGATTTGCTTTCTAGGGTCAAGAAGACGAAGATTGCGGCTAGGGTCCTTTTGGATCATAACCCAGTTTGGATGGAATTGGGAGAGGTGGTACAGGCAAGAAGGTCTTGGAGATTGAATGAAAACTTATTTAGACATGAAGAGTATATCAATGACTGTAAAAAATTGCTAACCGAATACTTTGTTTTTAATATGAATAAGGGTACACCTATGGAATTCGTATGGGATGCAAGCAAAGCGTATATGAGAGGAGTACTGATAAATATAAACAAAGCACATAGACATAAACAAGTGGTAAATTCCTGCTCCGTTCATATTTTTGGATGCTGAAAAAGCTTTTGATTGAGTTAATTGGCAATTTCTGTTGAAGATATTGCAAAAAATGCAGATAGGAGATAGTTTTTTACAATCAATTAAAGCAATATATCAACAGCAAACAGCTCAAATCATAGTCAATGGAAGTTTTCAAATTGGAAAAGGTACAAGACAGGGCTGTCCTTTGTCCCCACTATTGTTTATTATAACTTTGGAAGTATTGTTGAATAAAATACGGGGCTTGGATGGTCTAAAAGGAATTAAGATTAGGCAGCAAGAATACAGAGTGTGTGCTTTTGCGGATGATTTGGTCATAATATTGGAACAACCGCAGGAATCCAATATGGTTTTAATGAATACGATTAATCAATATAGTCAAGTGTCTGGTTTTAAAATAAACTTAGGGAAAACAAAAATATTAGCCATAAATACTATGCCATGAATACTAAACAAAAGGAAGAATTAGGAGGAATGTTAGGATGTGAGGTAGTCAAAAAGGTCAAGTATCTTGGAGTTAATATTTCAATCTCAAATGGGAAATTATTTAAGTATACTTATGAACCACTCTGGCATAGTATACAGATAGAGATGAAAAAATGGGAGAAGTTGCACTTATCTTTGCTGGGAAGAATAGTGGCAGTGAAAATGAATATCTTACCAAAATTTTTATTTCTTTTCCAAATGTTACCTATAGTCAAAAAAGATGCGAATTTTTTAGAATGGCAGAACGGTATCAATAAATTAGTATGGGCAGGAAAGAAGCCGAGAGTAAAGCTGAAAATAATGCAAGATGCACGCGAGAGAGGAGGTTTGAAACTACTCAATCTAAAACTATATTACGATGTAGTGTATTATCCGTAATTAGTGATTGGATTGATTTAACCAATGATAGGATATTGAATATTGAGGGACATGATCTGGTATGTGGCTGGCACGCTTACCTGTTATTCAACAAAAAACTGGACAAAAACTTTAGAAGTCATATTTTAAGAAATACTTTATTGTGGGTCTGGAAAAAATATCAACATAAACTAAATGACAAGATAACCATGTGGGCAATTTCTAGACATGCAATTGAAAATATGAATATAGCACAAAAATAGGATAGAACTACTTACAGACAGCTCCTCATTTTGGAAAGGGAGGCACTACAACTAAAATCCTTAGAGGTATTGAAAGAGGAGAAGGTAGTTCAAACATGGTTCCAGTACGGGCAATTACAGGCCAGGTGGAAAATAGATTTAAAAATTGGTTTTATCCAAGTTGAGGATAATCTATTTAAACAAATAAGAGACCAAAGTTTAATGCATATAAAGAGGATATATAATCTATTAATACAGATGGGTTCGGAAACAGAATTAGTTAAAGATTGTATGGTAAAGTGGGCTCAAAATATTGAAGAACCAATAATGTTGGATACGTGGGAAAGAATTTGGGTAAGAAATGTGAAATTTACACAAGCTCAAAACTTGTGAGAAATTTTTTACAAGATATTTTATAGATGGCATTTAGATCCTAAAAAGTTGGCTTCTATGTATCCGAATTTACAACCCAAATGTTAGAGATGTGGTTCTCTTGACGCTACATATTTCTATATATGGTGGACTTGCCAAAAGGTTAAGGCATTTTGGATAAAAATATGGTGGATTATGCAAAATATTTTTAAAAGAAGGATAAAGTTTACTCCTCAGTTATTTTTGTTAGGTATAAGTACTGACTTTACAGCAGTAGAGATTAACTTGATTTTGCATTTAATAACGGCAGCAAGACTGGTGGTGGTGCAATATTGGAAGAAGGAAGACTTGCCTACAATTCAAGAATGGACATTGAAAGTCACAAATGTAGCCGAGATGGCTAAAATATCTGCATATCTTAAAGACCACTCAAATGAGAGATATAAACGAGACTGGAAAAAATGGATTGATTATATACAAAATAAATATGGGACTAAGAAATTCCAGATAGCCTATGCTTAAGATCAGGAATGATTTAAATTGTTTAAAGATAGCTTAGCAAGAAGGAGCTAAGCTCAATGTAGAGATGTTGTTAATTTCTTATTCTCAGACATTTTTTTTTCCAGACATTTATTAAGATTTATAGGCCGCCCTTCTCCCTAAGGGGACTCAGGGCGGCTTACAACCACAGGGAAGGGGGTGCAATAATAAAAGACAAACAGTGAGTAAACTAAATAATTAATAAAACACAACTTGCATTCAACAGTCAACACTCGGGCAGGTAATTTAGGAACTTATCCCCAGGCCTGCTGGAGAGCCAGGTCTTAAGGGCCGTGCGGAAGGTCTGGATGGTGGTGAGGATACGGATCTCAACGGGGAGATTGTTCCACAGGGTCGGAGCTGCAACAGAAAAGGCTCTCCTCCGTGTAGTCGCCAGTCGACATTGACTGGCAGATGGGATCCGGAGGAGGCCCAGTCTGTGCGATCTAATCGGTTGAAGGGAGGTAATCGGCAGAAGGCGGTCTCTCAAGTACCCAGATCCACTACCATGGAGTGCTTTAAAGGTGGTCATCAATACCCTGAAGCGCACCCGGAGATCGACAGGTAGCCAGTGCAGCTCGCGGAGGATGGGTGTAACGTGGGCGAATCGCGGTGCGCCCACTATCACTCGCACGGCTGCATTCTGGACTAACTGCAGTCGCCGGATGCACTTCAAGGGCAACCCCATGTAGAGCCCATTGCAGTATTCCAGCCTAGAGATCACAAGGGCTCGAGTGACTGTTGCGAGAGCCTCCCAGTTCAGGTAGGGCCGTAACTGACGGACCAGGCGAACCTGGGCAAATGCCCCCCTGGTCACAGCCGACAACTGATGGTCAAAGGTCAGCCGTGGATCCATTATTCTTTTCTTTTCAATATATTTTAGACCATGTTTGTTAAAAATCTATACCGTGTATGGGTTCTGGGAAGTCGGGGGGGGGGGGAAGGATGTGGGGGGAGGGGGGAGGGGGGAGGGAATATATTAGGTTAGACAAGATGTATTAGATCTCAATGTAATGTGACTTCACATGCATACTGTTCTTTTTTAATTTTTCTTTAAAAATAGGATAGGCCAAGTATATTGATATATAGTGGAAATACACCAAGGAGTGGAGGAGTGGGAAAGAAGAAAGATGGGCAGAGAGGGATGGGAGAGAGGATGGGAGGGAAAGGTGAGAAGGAAGGGGGGAGTGGATGTGGAGAGAGGGGGAGGGGAAGTAGGGTAGAGGGGGATGATGGAGGGAAGATAGAAAATTGATGGGTGGTGAAAGAAAGAGGAGAGTGGAAGAGTTGTATTGGGTTTCTATTTTCTGGGGCCTTGTTGACAAGAGGAATTGATGCAATTATTGTTTAATGCTGTATGGTGTTGGCTATGTACAGTATACATGTGAGTGTATGAAAATGAAAATGAAAATAAAAAATTTGTGAGGAAATAGTCTAGTATAATATGTGTGGTGGATTCTAGTATTGGGTTGCAGGGGCTCTTCCCAAGGAGCTAAGAGGCAGCCTTGAGTCCCTAGGCAGAAAGAGATCCTTCCTAAGACTTTTACAAGATTTACCTGATAGTTTATACAGTGTGCTGTAATAAGCAAGATTCCTATCTGGGGCAAACAGCAAGAAAAGAAACTACTCTGTGCATCTGACAAAATATGAATCCAGTTCTATTCTTGCTTTATAATCTTGATGTTTTTGGTCTTTAATCCAGAGAAATCTACATAAGCTTTTATGCCTCTCTAGAATAACTGACCCCTTTTATTTACTCTGGGCTTCACACCAAAATTATATCATGCAAATTTTATGGGCAGGGACATTGTATGTGCATCATTAATCAAACACATACCTTCTAATTTTATTTAAATATTTATTGCTACTTGACATAGGAAAGCATTAATTTCATTGAATTAGCATCAATAACAATTTTAAGAAAAATGGTAGCTAGGAAAGTTGACAACATTTCAAGTACAATTTTATTAAAAATTCCTGTCTCTATGATAATATTAGCAATCACAGAAATATAATGTAAATCCTAATAGTTATTTCTTTAATGTTTTTAATTAGAACTCTGAGAAACAGTTCTTATTACTTTTCTGGCTGCTTTAGATACTGTGTCCCCCCCCCCCCTCAAATAAGGCAGAGTCTTATTTCCTTTTGACCCTTCGAAATAAGCGCTTGGCCTTATTTTCAGGAAGTACTTATTATTTTTGAGGTGCAGGAGGCCCCTTAACCTCGGCCCGTGGATCACCTGATCCAGAGAGGGCTGGAGCAGACAGGCTATGTCTGTTTCTGGCACACTCTTGTCACCATTAGTGTCGCTGGGCCTGCCACTCTTTTTGCGGCCGCCATTAAGAGAAGGGCACAGTAACTAGGGTTTGTGGCAGTGACCTCCGCATGGATGACAGATGCATGTGAGGCTCGTGGGGCATGTTACCCCCCTTCTCCCCAGGAAATGGCAGGGTGAGGCTGCACATGAGTTTAAATATTTTAGGGGAGAGCTTATTTTCAGGGGAGGGCTTATTTCAGCGCATGCACTCAAAAGCTCAATTGGGCTTATTATCCGGGGAGGTCTTATTTTTGCGGAAATGGGGTGGAAGTTTTGCTTTCAGACTGATTTACATGGCTTTTCTAGAAAGGCATAGCAAATCTATTACCAAAGGCAGGCATTTTTGTGTCATGGAAGAGTAGGAAACCATTATTTAACTTGTTATAGTTTTATCAGGAATGATGTGTCCCAAGGGCCAACATAATTTACTGAAATTATCTTGACTGGAGAAGAACATTTGTTAGTCTGCTCTAGTTTGTAAAAAGCCTTAGAACTTAGCAGTGACTGAGATTTAGAGATTCTCTTCAGAGAGACAAAGGGCTAGAAATGTTTATTTTATATAAAAATAAAGTGACTGGTGTTACATATATTATAAGGGGAGCTGCTGTTCTGGCTTTCCTTAGAGCCAAGGCAGACATATATCATCAAGTATTTACAAATGCATGTGAGTTCAGTGAACACAAATACATCTGTAGCATAGAGTGGATTGAAAGCAGATGGGTGCATGCTCCATTGTTTTTGCTTCTTAAAGAATAGACTTAAAGAATAGGAGAAAAAGTAGCTATGAAAGCCTTTATTTTCCAGAAAGTAAATGACTGTTTAATGAATGACAACATTCTTCTATCTGGGAAATAGTGTGATATGTTTCATTTTGCAAAAGGGGAAAGTAGAATTAGTCAGCAAGCTGCTGTAGCCCAAAAATAGGCCTAGAATTTTTGCTGCTTCAGACAAAAAGTATTGTACATTATACAAGTTTAGACAGTGTAGTCCAGTGGTGGGTTTCAAAAATCTTTGGAACCTCTTCTGTAGGTGTGGCCTGCTTTCCGGGTCCACTGGTGGAACCTCTTCTAATCGGTTCGGTAGATTTGATGAACCGGTTCTACCGAATAGGTGCGAACTGGTAGGAACCCACCTCTAGTGTAGTCCTTTAAGACAAATAATACAACCAAGTTCCTTTTCTGTGGAAAGGAGGTGAATATGCAACAATAAGAAATTAATTGGCCACCCAATTGCTTTCAAGTCAAAGTCTGAAAACTGGAGTGGACACATCATTACTAATCCTTACTTTTATGCTACACCGGCACACATATGAAAATCCAATTTGGAGAAATAAATACTCTGGACAATGTAGAATGTGAGTATAAGGTGTCAATTGTATACAATAGGCTCTAAATATCTCTCTCCACTGCAGGCAAAATAGGAGGTATTTGAATGCTTTACATTATATTAGACAATTTCTATTTAAGAGATTCCAAGTCACTTTTAGAAGAAAAAACGTTTTATTCAATGTTATTTTACCCATTGATCTGCAAGGGGAAATCTACATTAATTTGTAATGGCCTATTCCTGAACAAGGCACATGTGACATGGAGTCCTTGGAGAAATATAATGTTCCATATACTGAAATAATGTTTAAAAGTTATATACAAGGTGTATGTGCCAAAAATCAACCTTATGGTTTAGTCTACTTACAATGCATAACCAGCTTTTTATTTCATGCAGATTCCGTGATGGCCATCCATGGTTTGTATTAAGCTACAAACAGTTTGCTTCCAATTGTCCTAGAATCTGAAATTTTGCCTTCCCAATGATGGGACTTACATTGATTTTTAGATGAGCTTTTAATCTTAAATGATATATGCCTGTGATAGTGAATCTATGGAACACAGAGCACTCTCTGGGGGCATGCGAGCCATTGCCCCAGCACAGCCCATTGTGCCTCCCACTGGCCAGCTGGTTTTGGGGTCTCTGCCACATGTGCGTGGGGTGCAGTGCATGCAGGAGATGCACATGCATGCACAGGGAGAAGGGGGGTCACACGCATTGCATTATGATTGCATTTATGCACACGATGACAAAAAGGTTAGCCGTCACTGATATATACCTAATGAGTAGCTAACTTTTTCATGACAATGTCTTTCAGACAATTCCCTGCATTTCAGATACTAATAGTGTAATTAGTCTAAAATAAACTTATAATCTAAATGATGCCTCTTATAGTTTTCTTGGCAACAATACAGGTTTTGGGGATTTTATTTTTCAAATTACCATCCTAGTCTATGACTCTCGTTTTTCCTAATGGGCCTCTACACAGCTGCTTTAGCCTGTGTAGCTTTTCAAGACCAGTTAGGTTTGTTTGTTTGTTTGATTGTAAGATTTATATGGTTACCCATTCATTCTCAGTGACTCTGTGTGGCTTACAAATAATAAAAATAAATGAGTAAAGAATAATGCTGCTCAACTCCTGGTGACAATGCACAAAGAAAGGAACCACTTTATGGGCTCTATCCCACTCTGGATTCTCCAGGCCCATTGGCAAAACCAGATCTTCAGGGACTTACTAAAGAGTGTCAAAGTGAGGGCCAGTCTAATCTCTGCAAGAATGATATTCGAAAGGGATAGAGCCATCTCAGAGAAAGTCCTTCTTTTGGGTCCCACCAATGGGACCAGCCTTCTTTTGGCTTCCACCAGATGGAACCAACATTCCTTGGCTCTCTGCTCTAATGTCTCAGGTGGCTGTAACTGGGAAGAGACAATTACTCAGATAACCCTAGCCGAAACCATTGTATATCTTGCAATTTTTTAGTTGGCTGTCTCTGTAAATAATTGATTTCTGAAAACTTTGTTATTTCTTCTGATAAGCTCTGGTTACCACACTGCCCACTATGACAAAAAGCTCTCTAAAGAGATCTAGTTGTTTGGTTTCCTATCTCTCTGTAAACTTTGGAGATGAGTGACAAGTGAAAATCAATAAATGTCAATTTTGCATTTGTGTGTCTGCCAGCTTAAATGTACTTCACATTTATTTGTTCATTTGTTTGAGGTCAGTCCCAAGCATTTGTGTCACTTTTTATCAGTCTTTGGCAGCTTGTGGTCAACAATGAAGGATTTTGCTAGTGCAATGATCCTATTGACTCATTTGCAGAATTGAATTTCTCTGAGAAAGAGAAAATGTAAAAAGAAAACAATGGCACAGTTTATCAGTAATGAATTAATATAGATCGAACCTTTTACATCCAACCAGGAGACCTCATTAGCTTAGCCTTATAGGTATGTAAACTCTGCACACTATATGGGAGGATAGTCTCAAATAATATAATTGTGATAATCATATGTAAAATACTATTATAGTTCTTCATACATATGAAAGACATCATTAATAGATACTTGCTAGATTCAAAAAAAATCTATAAAACTATATTTCTTAAGACCAGACAGAATATACAAAATCAAAATTAGGAAGATTCCTTTTGCAAATTGAGGCACTGAGATAGTCCTACCACTGTGATACAGCAGCTACTTCCTGGCCATTATTTCAGAATTATCCTCAAGCTGCAGAGATTACAAAAAAATCTTTTTTTCTAGATTGGATTTGTTCATACTGACTCTCAACCAGAGTTTAGTGAAAATGATCTTGTTTCCAGTAGACAATGTGAATGTAAATGCATTATTCATATGAACCTTTCAGGCTGGATCTTTTAGCGTTTACAGTTTCGTTTCCTCAGAGCAGGATTTTGTTTGGCGTCTGATCCCAAACTGAGTTGCAAAATAATTGCTAATCCAGATAATACTTTGTTAGTTGACTAATGTATATATCTAGTTGTTAGAAACATACAATATCAGGTATGGCACTACAGTTTTCATACAATTATAGCACCCAAGGAATATACAATCTTCTTAACCATATTGTTTACTCCAGGTCCTTAATCCTTTTGAGTAGGTGGACAGATCTGAAATGTTAAGATAATAAACGGAGGTTTAAAGAATTTATACCCCAGACCTTATTTAAACAAACAATGAAAAATTCTGAAGCCCAATTATATTCTTTGTGCCCATACTCATGTAACACTATGCATGCAAGTCTGGTTCCCTTCTTTGTTTATATTGTCCTGTTTTGATTTTTAGTTTCTGGATTGCCATTCCCACTTCATCACTAAGATCTGCCCACCCTCTCTCTTTACTCCTCTCCCCTCCTCTCTGTCCTTCTCTCTTTATCCCCCTCCCTTTACATGTCTCTCTCTCTCTTTCTTTTACCCCCCTTCTCTCCCTTATATTGTATTGGCCATCAGACTTACCAAATGTGACTTTGATAAATATATCAACACTTGAGTTCTCTTGTTTTAAAGCCATATACTACCTACATTGCTTTATTAGGTAGTCAAAGATACAAATTGTAGTTCTGAATGTCTAGTGTGTATAATGACAATATGAATTTGGAAAACAGCTGTCCAGGAAACATTGACACTCCAAGTTTTTAACTGCCATATAAATTACTGCAATAAAATAAAATAAAATAAAAATATCTACATTTATGGTTGGCTGAAAATCCCTTACAGTCATTTTGATGACACAGAAAAATGGTGTTATAATTGAAGGTTGGATTTGAAAGCGTAGGACTTGTATTTTCTGGTATAATGGTATTTTCTTGTGGGTGGGGGGAGAGTTCTGTAGAATTAACTTACTTTGAAATTATTATCCCACCTATCTTGTGAATGAGTGGCCTAGGAATATATGTGAAATTAGTAAGTGGAACAAAATGTTATAATTTTTATTCAAATTAACAGGGTTGGGAGCAAAGGGCTGGACGCCTCTGTAGATTTCAGTAAGGCTAGTTTAGTAGTTGGATCTTGAAAATTGTTAGCCAGAGTAATTTGGGGAAAACGTAAAGATATAAATCAAAGGTCAGGGCTGCCATTATACATTTTCCCCTTTGTTATACGTCACATTAATGAGAGTAGCCGAGAAAAACACAACACATACATTACTTTTACTCTGAAATGAATGTTACTGGCTGTGAAGTGGGCAGATAAGCAAGTAAGATGACCATCTGTCCTCATCTTTACAATAGCTGGACAGCAATAAATCAATAGAATATGTCAGGCAGCAGAAGATTGCCTGCATATTCTAATTCACAAATGATAGTGGGACAAAAAGAAAAATGCTATCTATGTGAAAGAGAAGCTAAGGTTCCCAGAGGAAAATCAAAACTCTTTCACTTGCCCTACCTTTAGTTTGTTCCAAATTACTGGCTTTTGGACATTAGTGTGATGTCAAGACTCCTAACTTGAGTCTGTTGTGAAAATATGACCTATGCTACACTTTCTCTAAATATATTCTAAATACTAACAACTCATTTTAACATTATTCTTAGGAAATAAGTACCAATAGAATTATTAGTACTATTCCAAATGTGCTTTTTCAAAAGGCAATTGGGTTTTCTTGTTTTTTTCTTTGAAGATACTTCACTTCTCATCCAAGAATTTTCTTCAGAACTGAGATGTGAAATGTTTTCATGGAAAAACAAGAAAGTCCAGTTGCCTTTTGAAAAAGCACCTTTAAGAATAACCATGACTTGGATGTCTAAGAATCTCCATAGACCTTTATTACTATATAAAGCCAGTATCAGTGTTGGGTTCCAACAGGTTTGGCCGAACTGGTAGTCGTTTGGTATCCTGGGTCACTGGAACCGGCAGCGACCCAGGCCTGCTATGCCCCAGAACCGATTCTCCGTTACATCTTGTTTTTTGCTTCTGCGCATGCACAGAACAACTTGTATTACACTGTGCATGCATGCACAGTGCACATCAAGCATGCATAGCACGCATGCAGCACGCACAGGAGCAAACCAGCAGTAGTGCCTGCTGGAACCCACCCCTGGCCAGTATGTTATGATATTTAAGCATATTTAAAGAGGCTGCATCGAATGGTCACCATGCTGATGTGAATGAGTACCATATTTTTTGAAGTATAAGACACATCTGAGTATAAGATGCACCAAGGTTTTGAAGAAGCAAAATTAAAAAAAAAAGTTTTTGCACTCTGCAAAACTCCCAAAAACGGCCAGTGTTTTGCAAAAATGGGCCCATTTTTTTCAAAAAAAAGTGCATGGGTAGCCTTTAGGAGGCTTGTAGAGTGCTCCTAGGTGGTGGGATGGGAGGTAAAAACAAGCAAAAATGGCCATTTTTCATGAAAACGGTCCTATTTTTGTCAAAAAAGAGCATGGATAGCCTTTAGGAGACTTATAGAGTGCTGGGGGGGGATTGAGCAAAAGACGGTCCATTCTTTGCTCATTTCTGTTCTTCTCAGCCCCCAGGAGCTCTCTGAAAGCCTTCATAGGGCTATATATGGCCATTTTGGTGAAGTGGGTAGGGTTTCGAGAGGCAAAAAATGCTGTATTCATTGTATAAGATGCTCTCAGATTTTCAGCCTCTTTTTGGGGGAAAAAGGTGCTCTTGTACTCCAACAAATACCCTATGTTTCTACTGTGTCTGCTTATTCTGTACTCAAAAGTATATGGAGGAAGAATAGCTGGAAGTAGCTGGCCGCCTCTTGAACCTCTTCTGGAGGATCTCCTTGCCAATGAAAATGGTCCCCGCTGCTGCTTACTCACTTCAGGATGAAAGTCTGAAGTCCGAGGTCTACAAGCTCCATCGGAAAGTGGCTGAACAGGAGAAGAAGCTCTACAGCAAGGGCAGGTGCCTATATTCCACCAACCAACTCAAAGAGAACATGGGGAGGGTCATCATAGATCAGTTGGCATTAACACCCAATGTTTTTAAAAAGGCCAGAGGAAACCTTGAAGTTCAGCCATCAGACAACAAAGCCACACTGTCCAGCCTCATCAAGAAGATGAGGCCAGAAAAAAATAAAGGCCATTTTCCTTTGCCAGAAAAAAAAAGTGTATGGAGGATGTTAGTGTTCTTAAGATTATAGTTATGTAGGCAAATAAAAAACCTTGGATGTCTCAGGTGGTACATGTGATGTTGAAGGTGAGATCAGGTGATATGGCAGTACTGGCAAGAGCTGATTTGCAACGTGCTATAAAAATAGCAAAGTGGGCATTTAGTCAGAGAGTACATAATTTTTTTCAAGATACTATGGATCTTAAGACACCTGTGGCAAGATATCTGGGTTATTACTGACTATAATACAACTTCCCAAACATCATGTATGAATGACATGGATTTTTAAATAAGCTAGACATTGTTTTTAATGATTTACAGCCTCAAATAAGATTCCAGCAAGAAAAGCTGTTCCCTCCCTGATGAACAGATGCTGAGGTTTGATACAACTGCCATTTGGAAGATCCTGAGGAAAGTCAACCCACAAAAGGCTTTGAGTCCTGATAACATTCCTGGGCGAGTACTTAAAGAGTGTGTTGACCAGCTGGCCTCTGTTCTTACAGACATCTTCAATCTTTTTCTGCATGAGGCCACAAAAACACTTCATGTTTTAAGACTGCAATCATTGTACCAGTTCTAAAAAAAACTATAATTACATGCCTTAATGATTACCGTCCAGTTACACTCACTTCTATTATGATGAAGTGTTTTGAGAGATTGATGAGGGATAATATTGTTTCATGCCTTCCCCCTACATTTGACTCATTACAATTTGCTTATCAGAACTACTCTATAGATGATGCACTTTCTTGTGTGCTTCATATTAGTTTAGCGCACTTGCAGAATACTTATGAGAGAATGCTATTTGTTGATTTTAGTTTGGCGTTCAACACAATTATTCCTCAGCATGACAAACTGGACCTATTAGGTTTTAAAACTTCTTGACGTACTTGGATACTTGATTTCTTTATTGATAGCCCCCAGTTTGTGCGAGTTGGAAGGAAAGTTTCCTATTCAACCTCCCTCATTATGGGTTCCCCGTAGGGCTGTATTTTAAATCTGTTACTGTTCACCTTGATGACCCGTAATTGCTGTGCCAAATCTTCAATGAATCATATTGTGAAGTATGCAGATGACACAGCATACATATTATCTGGGATGACATTGAAGATTCTTATAGAGAGGAGGTGAAGGCTCTGCTGGATTGGTGCTATAAAAATAACTTGGTTTTGAATATTAACAAAACAAAGGATATCATTGTTGATTAGAGTCGGCATAGTCATACTCCTCTTTGTATCAAGGCTGTGGATGTGGAGGTGGTCAATAGTATTAAGTATCTGGGGGCACAGATAACTTAACAATCTGACTTCGTTTCTTCATATATTATCTTTAGTGAAATGTGCAAACCAATGTTTGCATTTCCAGTCAGATGAGGAGAGCATATATTTCCCCCCCTGACTTGGCTACTTTTTGCAGAGGCACGATTGAGAGTGTTTTAGCAAACTGCATCACTGTTTGGTTTGGTGGTAGCAGTGCCTCAGATAGAAGGTCCATAAAGAGAGTGGTAAGGACAGCTGAGAAGATTATAGGAAGCTTGCTTCCTGTTATTCAAAATACTGCTTATAAATGCTATGTGCTTAGAGCTCGATGCATTGTTAGAGACTCAACACACTCTTTTCACGGACTGCTTCTGTTGCTTCCCACTGAGAGGAGGTTTCAAAGTATCTGTAGCAGGACTACCAGATTCTGTAACAGCTTTGTTCCTTATGCCATCCGTCTTGTAAACTATTTTTTTTTTGCCATGCATATGTATACATTTGACTTCATATTGAATATACTTCAAAAGATATATGCCTTTATGCCTGGCAATGCAGCAAAATGATAAAGACCTTAAACCATTTCAAAATGAAATCACTTTTACTGTTTACTGGCAGGAACATTCAGTGTGAATCCACAATGTCTCCAGTGGAACAACCAGCTTCCTGATGTAGAACTTTGACTGTTCCTCAGCCATTTCTGTTGATTTTCTCTATAGAATAAGCAGTAGTCAACTTGGGGATTATGCAAGCTTGGGTACACAGCATTTGTTTTACAAAATGTGATTCCCAATTTCCAGTGATTTACATTTTTGATTCTTATTTTCTCAGGCCTTTATACAATTAACTAAAAAGTTATAGGGAAAGGGAGTTTGTAAAATCTGAGCTGCAGGGCATTAAGTGTGGCTGAGGATTTTTTCTTTCTTTCAACAAGTTTTCTTTGTTTTCAGAAATGGTATTGCATTGAAATTTCCCTTAAAACTTTCTATCATACTTCAAAGATATGTAAGGTGGAAAGGGAGATGGGGAGATAAGAAGAGGGGGAGGGGGAGGGGGAGAGAGGGAGAGAGGGAGGGAGGGAGAGAGAGAGAGAGAGAGAGAGAGAGAGAGAGAGAGAGAGAGAGAGAGAGAGAGAACGAGAACTATCTTTGCCCTTTCTGGCTTTGGATTATCAAAACAGACTTTTTGACTGCTATTACTGACAGAACGCTTCCATGTGTTATCATTTTAATGATAATCACTTCCAATAGCAAATTTGCATAACAATTTGTTGTGATGAGTTACCTATCATTTTCCCACACTTTTAATGTTTATGTCACTTTCTGAAATCAACTTTCTGAAATTTCATATTTAAACAAGAACCAACAAAATTATACTGGCAAAGTGTATCAAAGCTATATGGATAATGATTATGTATTAAACATATTATACATGAAAACATAAAAACATTACTCTATTTTCATTGCTATTTTCATTTAATGTCATTCCAAAATATTTAGTCAAATTCATATAAGGAGATCTTCAAAAGATATGCTTCCTCACAAATTAAAATCTTTATATATTGCACTAGATCCCTTGATCCATACCCATTTGTCATTCTTATAGCTCTAAAAAAACCTAGTGAATTGCTTGAAAATGACACAGAAATGCTCCCTGGAGAACCATTGAAGTAAATCTCTTCAAGGCAGAAAGATGATCCCTCAAATGTGGCCTATATGATCTTCCTACCTAATTTCCCTCCCAGGAAGCTCTCTCCATTAAAAGCAGATCAGAAGAAGAAACTAAACAGTGAAATTTACACAAATGCTAATAAAGATATGTCGGTTATATTTCTCATAGGAAAGAGCAGAGGTGTCAAACTGAAGGCCCTGAGCCACATGCGGCCACAGGATGCTTAGATCTGGCCCCATGGGGCCACCCTTAAAAAAACAAAGGACCAGCCCATGGTGCCTCTGCCAGCAAAAATGGAGCTTGGTAAGGCTACATGTGCCCCTCCCGAGCTCTGTTTCCAGTTGCAATGGCCTCCTGCAGCCCTCTGAAAACAGGCAGAGGGCTGCAGGAGGCCATTGCACCTGAAAACAGAGCCCAGAGGGGCACAGGCTGCAGGATGTCAAGCTGGCCATCCCCAGCCATGCCACACCCTTCCCTGTCACCTGCCCCCCGCCAAGGTCAAACAATCCTGATGTGGCCCTGAATGAAATCAAGTTTGACAGGAAAGAGATTCCCCCTATCATTACCAATAACTAAATACTAAATACTATATTTTCTATAGTATTTATTATACTAAATACTATATTTTATTTAAAAATATAGATAATTACATTCTTTATATAAAAAGAAATGATCAGTAATCAGTATTACATTCTTATAAAATATACCTTATCACCCACTTTATGAAGAAGTAGATTAGAATAAGTTTGCAGAGTGCATCAGACTAATCAAACAAGAGGCATCAACACTGTTCAAAGTTATGAGAACCAAAGTGATTTCTTCAGACTAATTATTTATATACTTAGAATTATATAAATGCTCTGAAGATTTTTTTAAAATATTCATCACAGCTGATTTTTTCCCTAAACTGTTAACTGGACTATAATAAGCCCATAATAATAGAGTAAGGAAACTAGATGCTGAATAGCTTCATTCAGATTTGTGTAGCAATTGAGGAACAGAGTCAGATGTATTGAGACTACCTTAAAAAAGGGTTTCAAGATGTTCAAGCTTTCCATTGCAAAAGCAACACAAAACACACAAATAAGACAACAAACTATTCATTTGGTTTACAGGGTTTATACCATCTAAGCAACTTATAACTAAAGGCTATAGGAATCATGATGGAGCAGTAGTTAGAATGCAATATTGCAAGTTAACTCTGCCCACTGCCAGTTCGATCCTGACTGGCTCCAGGTTGACTCAGTCTTCCATCCTTTCAAGGTTGGTAAAATGAGAACCCAGATTGTTGGGGGTAATATGCTGACTCTGTAAACCACTTAGTGCTATAAATAATGATGAAGTGTACATAGACTTGTATACTTTTAAACAAGTGGGAAAGAGATATAAAACCACCATTCTTGTTTCTTTTTGCTATGCTATGACATTGTATTTTGTTGAACAGGTTTTATATGCAACCTCATTGTTAATCTTTGCATGATGCAAAATAGTTTTTTGCTGCATCCAACCAGTGTCTTGCTTTACATACAGGGTCTTGCAAAAATAAAGACCATTTGCAAGGTTATGTTACTTGTTGCCATGAATAAACTTTATACTTGCTAAAGCTGACATATCTTATTACAGATAGTCCTCGACTTACAACAGTTCACTCTGTGACCATTTAAAAAAGTGACTTATGTGATTTTTCACACTTGTTTCAGCATCCCTTAAAATCATTTGTCAGCTGTGACCAGGGGGGCATTTGCCCAGGTTCGCCTGGTACACCAGTTGCGTCCCTACCTGAACCGGGAGGCCCTCACAACAGTCACTCGTGCCCTTGTGACCTCTAGGCTGGAATACTGCAATGTGCTCTACATGGGGCTGCCCTTGAAGAGCATTCGGCGACTTCAGCTAGTCCAGAATGCGGCCGTGCGAGCGATTGTGGGTGCACCTCGCTTCACCCACGTTACACCTATCCTCCGCGAGCTGCACTGGCTGCCTGTCAATCTCCGGGTGCGCTTCAAGGTGCTACTTATCACCTATAAAGCCCTTCATGGTAGTGGGCCTGGGTATTTGAGAGACCGCCTACTGCCAATTACCTCCACTAGACCGATACGATCGCATCGATTAGGCCTCCTCCAAATTCCATCTACTAACCAGTGCAAACTGGCAACTACCCGGAGGAGAGCCTTCTCGGTGGCTGCTCCGACCCTCTGGAACGAACTCCCCGTGGAGATTCGGACCCTCACCACCCTCCAATCCTTCCGCACCGCTTTGAAGATCTGGCTGTCCCGGCTGGCCTGGGGTTAAGATTCCAACCCCACCCGAATTGTGTGACTGTTGTGCTCTCTTTTAATATGTTGTATTGTTTCCATATTGGAATACTGTTTGTCTTCCCCCCCCCTCCCTTTTTGAATTGTGAGCCGCCCTGAGTCCCCCCAGGGAAAAGGGCGGCATACAAATAAAGGAAATGGAACGGAAATGGAATCCCCACGGTCACATAGCCAAAATTCAGGTGCTTGGAAACTGGCTCATGTTTATAACTATTGCAGTGATCTTGGGTCATATAATCATCTTTTGTGACCTTCTGATAAGCAAAGTCAATGGGGAAGCCAGATTAACTTAACTGTGTGGGCGGCTACAACTGCAGTGATTCACTTAACAACTGGCAAGAAAGATTGTAAACTGGAGCAAAACTCAGGTAACAAATATCTCACAATAATAAAAGTTGGGACTCAATTATAGATGCAAATTGAAGACTTCCTGTATTCATTGTATTTGGGCTCTGTATGTAGTTAAAAGTTGCCAATGTCAATGAAGACTATCTAGAACTAAGTAAAACAACATCTTCTATTTTCATATCTATTCAATGATCTTTAATTCAGATGCTCCTGCTTTAGCAATATATGTTATAATTTTAGTTCAAAATCTGTGACCTTTCCAGAATAAAACATTGAATATCACTACATCCCCTGTTAATTTTTTTGAAGTTATCACAAAGTGACTTTTCTTAGATATGTTAGAAGCACACCAAATCATTAACTGTTATAATAGAAAGCTATAATGAAAAATTAAGCCAAGCCAGAGAGAATATTCAGAAAAGGGCAGAATATGATGGCAACAGATAATAAGTTTTGTGTTATTTATTCATAAATATTATACTGTCAGTTAAATGTACAAATAATTCTTGGAGTTTTCTGTTTCTGTCTCTTGCACAGATGCCATTTCATAACTATGACAACTTCATTAATTGTGCATCCATTTTCTATACCTGTTCAAATGTTGTAAAATATCCTTTGCATATAGAAAGAAAAATATGCATGCTGCATGAATGTTCAGTTCATATTCATCTTAATAATTTATAATAACTTTAATTTACTTATTCATAGAGGCAAGGCTTATGGCTTGAGTACCAAAAGCTCCTTTAGTTTGTCCAAGAATTTGGGAACATTCAATTTCAATACCATTTTTTTCTTTTACTAACTGGTCCTTCTGCTTTTAAGACACTGCTTTTAAATCTCCATGTTTCAAAAGAAGTTTGCTAAGTGGTATTTGAAATAGGGAATAGTGATCAAGAAATATAAATGCTCAATTCTTCAGGCATACTGAATAAGTTGGCTTTCTAAGATCTTGATCTTGCCTACTTTTTCCCAAGCTTTCTTTGATTTGTTTACATAATTTGGAGGAAACCATGGAACATAGAACACACCCTTCTCTGTCTTGTTTCTAATCCCTAGAAAAGCAGATTTCTATAAAAGTGATTTTAGGAAAGTGTTGGCAGGCCTCCCAACTAAACAAAATACTTACATTTATATCAATGGCCTATTGTTTTCCTGTTGCGCTGGAGACTTTCCAAGTTATTGAATAACATGTGTTTCCTTTAAAAATCAACTTGAAAAAGATTGGGATATATTCTTAATCTTTTTTTTAAAATCAGCATATTCAAGCTAGAAATTGAGTAACATTTATATCTTGATGGTAGACTTAAATAGCAAATAATAATGGCATTAGTAAGTAAAGAAATTCCTGTTCTTAAGTTTTAAATACAAAAAGAACCCAAACTAATAACAATGTAAAATGAACAACTTAAGACGTGACATTGAAAATATCAAAGTTAGGTTCTGCTGTTAAAATCAACCATTAACACTAAAGGAAAAAGCAGCCAAGAAATAAACACAGGCTAGCAGTTTAAAAATATGTTCAAATGCTGTGATATGTCTATATCTGCAACAATTAGAATTGTGCAAACCATGGTATTTCCCGTGACACTCTATGGAAATAAAAGTTGAACGTAAAAGAAGCTAGTTAGAACAAAATTTGATGCTTTTAAACTTTGGTGTTGGAGAAGAGTGTTGAGAATACCACAGAAAATAAGCCAATAAATCACTGAATAAAACATTCTAGAATTACCATGTAATGCACAAATTATTTTATTTTGGAATATTATGCAAAGACACAACTCTGGAAAAAGTTGCAATGTTGGGGAAAGGTAGAAGGAAATGAGTATGTCAATTGGGAGGCATAAAATAACAAGTTAAAATTAGAATGTCTTGGACAATGTCTAGCTATGGGTTAGCTAGAAGTGAAAAGTATTTGATAGCACAAAACAAGAAAACTTAGGTTTGTAAAATTGAATGGCATTACAACATAGGTAATATGAAGTTTAAAAATACTCATTAAAATATTACCATAAAGAGACTAAATGTCAGCATTCTAAAGTATAGTATAATATAAAAACAGTTGTATTTTAAATAATAGTACCCAGTTAATATTTAACAAGGTTGAGCTGGTTTTAAAAAAAGGATATCAAATAAAACAATAATAGGCACAATGATAGTAATGAAGAAGCTCTTGTATGTGTGTACTAATCTGCATCTATATACTAATTTTTTTGTCATGACTTTTAACTGGGCAAAATGATGTATCATAGGGCAATAATGTTTGAATCAAGGTATTTCAAATCGACTAGTTTATTGAGAATGTGCCCCAAATCCTGAACCTATGATTAAGATAAGGGAATGAAATCTGGGAAAATTGTGGCTTCTTCAATATACTGTTGCTATTTCATGACCTTCATTTCAACTTTCATTCTGTGACAGTTTCTCAGCCAGTCTCTCAATCCCTTCCTCTCTCCCCCATTGAGCAGCAGTTAGTTAGATAAGTCCCATTGATGGGACTTATCTCCCAGGTGGGAGGGGGGAATAAGTCTGCCTATCGAGATGAGGTGGACTGGTTGCTTTCATGGTGTGGAGACAATAACTTGGTCCTTAAACCCCAATAATTTCAAGGAGCTTATAGTGGATGATTGAAGGGATAGATTAGACATCTAGCCCTTGATTATCAATGGAGATCAAGTGGAGCAAGTGGCTAGTTTTAAGTTTCTGGGTGTTATCATAAACGAGGACCTGACCTGGAATGCTCATATTTCAGCACCGGTCGAAAGGACCCAGAAGAGATTATACTACCTGAGACTTCTTAGGAAATAATAACTGAATGAAAAACTGTTGATGACCTTCTACTGCTGCACCATAGAAAATATTTTAACTTACTGCACTGTGTATGGTTTGCCAATTGCACAGTGGCAGATAGGACAGTGCTCCAAAGAGTTAACATCATTGCCCAGCGGATCATTGGTTGCCTTCTCCCCTCTTTGGAAGAGCCTTATAGCTCCCGCTACTTTAAGAAACTTTTAAAACATTTAATGTTTTAACGTTTAAAACATTCTTAAAGAGCTACCTCATCCTGGGCACTTTTTTTTTTTAACTATTACCATCTGGCAGACAGTACAGGACAATAAAAACAAGGACAAATGGGTTGAAAAACAGCTTCCATCCCAGGGCAGTAATTATATTGAATTCTACTGTATAGTGTAATATTAAAACAATATCAGGGGGTTTCAATTCAATTGTATAGATTGTGAAGGATGTGTGTTTTTATTTTATTTCTTGTGTATAATGTACACTGAATATGGCATTTAATTTTGTTGTATGAGATGCAATGAGAATAATGTATTTCAATTTATTTACCTGCCTTCTGGAATGGAAGAGGAAAGGAAAAGGGAAGGGAGGATTTCTGATGATTCATGGAAATATTTAAGAAACAATGACCCAACAGGGCATGCGTTGTCTAGTACAGTGATGGCTAACCTTTTTCCCATTGCATGTCAAAAGCGAGGAGTGCCCATTGCATGCCAAAAGTGAGCGGTGCATGGGTGTGCCCAAACCAGGCTATGCGTGCCAGCCCCCTTGTACATGTGTGCATGACCCTCTCACACACATGCACATGCATGTGTGATCCTTGCCCTCACCCCGCTTTTGGCACATGATGGATCCTTTTTTTTTTACCTCCCAGGCTCCAGAGGCTTTCTAGAAGTCTAGGGAGGGTGAAAACAGTGTCCCCCACCTCCCCACCAGAGGCCCTCTGGAGACTTCAGGAGGCTTCCCTGAAGCCTCCGGAGGCAAAAAGTGGTCTTATGGGCAACCCAGAAGTTCAGGAACAGACTTCCAGTTTGCCCATGGGGCTGTTTTTTGCCCTCCGAGCCTTCAGAAGGCTTTCCTGAAGCCTCCAGAAGGCAAAAAAAGACCCTACATGCAACCCGGTTTGCTCATAAGGTGATTTTTTTTGCCCTCTGGAGTCTTCAAGGAAGCCTCCTAAAGGCTCTGGGTGGTGAAAAATGGCTCTACGGGCAAACCAGAACTCAATTCCGGTTTGCCCATAGGGCCATTTTTCGACATCCGGAGACTTTAGAAGCTTCCCTGAAGCCTGTGGAGGGTGAAAAACAGCCCAACATGCCAAATGGAATGGTTTGCATGTTGGGTTGTTTTTCGCCCTCCAGAGACTTGAGGGAAGCCTTCAGAGGGTGAAAACAAAAGTGAAAAAGAAAGCCAAAGTCAGCTGGTCAGTGCGTGCATGCATGCTGGAGCTGACAGGGCAATGCCTCGCATGCCCTAAGAAATGGCTCCGCAAGCCATCTGTGGCACATGTGCCATAGGTTCGCCAACATGGGTCTAGCATCTTATGTGCATCTGGGGAAAAAAATTTCACTACTTTCTTGCAATGTATTGATCAACTCCCCCCCCCCCCCGCAATATTTCACCCTTCATTCTCAGTTTTCTGTACTCTGCCACTGGTACTTGTGTGGCAACTGAGTAGAGTGCCTACTTAAAATAGTCATGATGTTACCTTTGAATTCTTTGCACTTGGAGAGAAAAATGGGACAACTATAAGTGGGACAATTATATCTGGCCTTCTGCTTTCCTTTGCCAGAAATAGCCTCTGTAGAAATCCCTTGTAATGTCTGAAGCAAAACAGTGAATCTTTTTTGACCTCTCTTTTGAAAAAAATGTACCATTTTTCTCCCAGAGTTCTGCTTTGTAAAGGCATTACAATAAATCCTTTGTTGGAATAACAAATTGACTTTTCATATGCAAGCCTAATGAACCCTTTTTTTGTGGACAGGAAGGGTGCTTTTTAATTTATATACATAGCAATAGCAATAGCAATAGCAGTAGACTTATATACCGCTTCATAGGCCTTTCAGGCCTCTCTAAGCGGTTTACAGAGAGTCAGCATATTGCCCCCAACAATCTGGGTCCTCATTTTACCCACCTCGGAAGGATGGAAGGATGAGTCAACCCTGAGCCGGTGAGATTTGAACCGCTGACCTGCTGATCTAGCAGTAGCCTGCAGTGCTGCATTTAACCACTGCGCCACCTTGTTAAGTAGCAATTCTTGGCTATTCTTAAAAAATAAACAGGGAGATTTTGGATCTCCATTTGGATGGGAGATCATCAATAAGTTCTAGAATCATGGGAAAAACTGGGAACTTGAAGAAAAATATTAGAGAGTGGTAAAAGGAAAGCCCTTCATGTTGTGACCATAGAATCACAAAGAATTTCGAGTTGAGTATAGAGTCCCTTGAGTCTTTACATTCTAACTTGTAAGTTTTTTAAAGCCTTTAATTAAGCATGCTGCCCTGCCTTGATGTGGTAACCAGGTTCACAATTTATGTCGATGTCAGATTTGTAGAAGAGGTGGCAGTGTGTGAAATGCTATTTAAAAATCCTAACCAATGAAGTAGTGCTGTTTACTAGGTTCCCATCAAAAGATGATACAGCATGATCTTCATTCCCATTGCACTGTTACTACAATGGAAGGATAAAGCAGTGGAGTTTTTTTTTGCGCAGATGACAGTAGCACTGAAAGGGATGAACTGGGATTCTGTTGCTGTTCTCGCTATTGGCTAAAAGTATCTGAAAATCCAGATTAAGAGATCCCATTTGAATTCTGCTTTGATACCAAAAAGTCGATTATTTAGAGCCAGGGAAGAACACTAAGCTTTAGAGATACATTCTCACAGCACTCCCAAAATAAATGCATCTACAAGCCCCCCTATTTTTGCATATGTGAGTGTGTGAGAGATCGCTGGACTCAGGCAGTAGCCGGATGACCAGAGAATAGAGCTACCGGTAGTTATCCGAAGTTCAATATAACTTCCATCACTCGGTTTTCTCTTGCATTCTACCAGATACTTCGCTATTACCCATCCCGCTTCCTGGTAACGCGGAGTTCGCAGCGCCAGTGTAGAGTCGCTGACCGCGGTAAGCGATTGATGTCAGGAGAGCTGGGGGGAAGGGGGTGGTGGTGGCAGAAAGCTAAATCATGCCCCCAAGCTGAAATACTGAACGACGATCTTTTCCAGACAGATCTGCCATCGCTTTTTCCAGCTCCCCTCGGATGGTGCATCAGCAACTACGGTAAAGCCAGAGGAGGCGTTAGGTAAGTAGCCTTACGTGCCCTCGCCCACTAAGCAAGTTGGGCCCCGGTCCTGCGGGAAGCTGCATTGCGGTTGGGGAGGGAGAGAGCGCGCTCGAGGCGGCCAGAAAGAAGGTGAAGTGGAGGGGTGGAGCAACTTCGGAGGGGAAGCTATGGAAAAATAGAAACCGGGTCGGCTCCTGAGAAGATCTGACGGCGAGCAAGCAACGCTCCCCCGAAAAGAGATGACATAACAACTACCCCAGCAACCCTCAGTAGCGAGGTAAGTACAGTCTGCCGCACTGCGCGCGCGCGCAACTTCTGCTAAAGGGGGAAAAAGAACGGAGGCTAGTCCGGAGCAGGCGGTAATATTTTCCCCCCAGCTGTCGCAATGACGGGGAAGCCGGTGGGCGTGGCTTCATCTCTGTCACAGTCTCTTGAGATATTCTACTTCACAAGAGTGCCTTTGGTAGAGATAGTGGAACGGGATTGCCGTCCTGTGGTCCTTCAGGCCAGGTTCGAGCACTTCTCCAGCGCAGCCAGCTTTGGTAGGTAAGGTTGGCCTGGTCTGAGCATTCAGACTCCTGTGGAGTGTATGAGCATTGTCCTATTCAATAGGGTTCATTCTGGAATATATTGTGCGTAACATTGCAATCTCACAGTATTATTCTGAGCACTGGAATTGGTTTCAATTCTCCCTGAATGTTATAAGTTTTCCTAGGTGAGTGTAAATTAATCAACTTTGGTAACTCTCAAAATGGAGGGACTTCAAGTCCCAGAATTCCCTAGACACCATGTTGGGGGAGTTGAAAAATTCTACAGAATTCTATCTCAGAATTTTTCAGCCAGCATTGTGGGAGATGAAATCCTTACATTCTTGCCAAGATTGTAAAAATTTTAACTGGGGTGTCCCAAATATTACCCTGGGTGCAGTACAGATAATTCTTGACTTCCGATCAAAATTTTTGAGTCCAATATTTCTTTTCCTAGACCAGATATTTGTTAAATAAGTTTTGTCCTATTTTATAACCTTTCTTGCCACGGTTAAGTGAATTGTTGCAGTTGCTAAGTTAATAATAGGTTTTTAAGTGAATCTGGCTTCCCCGTTAACTTTGCTTGTCAGAAGGTTGCAAAAAATCATCATAAGGAGATGCCAATTGCCACGCTGGCATCTTGTTTGAATTTTGATCAAGGGACCATGGGAATGCTGCAAGTGTGGGAAAATAGTCATAAATCATTTTTTTCCAATGTCATTGTAATTTACAATAGTCACCAAGCAAATTGTGATAAGTTGAGCATTCTCTGTATTCCTCTTGTTTTTTGTTTATGGCAATGTAAGCTAGAGCCAAAGCAAAAATACAGTGTACTCCAGATTCATTGTGTCTAATATACTCCCGAAATTTTGGCTATAACTGTAAGGCAATCATTGGTCAAACATTCTAGAAACTAATGTGAGATCTGTGATTGGTAACAAGTTGTTCTTTGTTGCTGAAAGCTGGCTCTTTTGGAGGTAGGACAGGGTAATTTTGGGTTGGTAGTCTAGCCACATGTGTGTATATGTGTAGGTACAGAAAAAAGCTGTTCAATTCTAATTCCAGAAAAAGTGTATTTTCAGGTTCTGGAACAAACTTTCAGATAATGAATATTTGCTTTATTCATATTTTATAGGGTTTTGGATTTGATCTCCAGAAGACGTTTTGGCATGTGCTGGAACTAGCAAGATGGGTGGCATATAAATTAAACAAACAAATTTCAGTTTGGCTCTATCTGCAACGTTAACGCATCTGCAAATTTGCTTTTATTTGCATAACAGTCCTAGGAAATCTTTGAGAAAACGGTGCTATTTTTTTTTTAGGTTGATATGAGTCACATTTTTGATGTTCACAAAGAACATCATTTTTTTTTATTCTTTTTAAATTTGGTTTGCCTATAAACTTGGAAAAGATATTTCTGCTGTTTTAAGGAATTTACTAATTAATGTTAATTAATGTTTAAATCAATGGCAGCTTTAAACAAGGTTTAAAAATGGGGCTACTTTAAGGAATAGCAGAAAGTTGTGCTCATTTAACATCCAAAGCAGTTCTTTTGAATCGTTTCCAAAGTTGTACAGTAAAAAAAAAACCCCGAAGTATGTCAAAGATATGGTTCTAACATGAATTGTATTTTTTAAAAAAATATAATTAAAAAAAAGCAAAAGTCTTCCAGGTGTAATAAATTCTGGTGGCTTTACTTACATGAATCATTTTGCAGCTACTGCTGTGCAAGCATCTCTTGTCATTCTACCTCCTCTAAAATGAGCTTCAGACCCATTTATCAACAAAAGACAAGAATGGTACAAGTCAATGCTGAATCATTCAAGCTGTTACAGTTAATCCTAATTTATATTTTATTATATGGTCTAAAGCAGTGATGGCTAACCTTTTTCTTGTTGTGTGCTGAAAACACACACGCGCCCACACCCATAATGCAATGCGCACATGTTATCCCCTGCATGCCCTTCCCCCCCTGCATGCACGTGCAACCCCCATGAATGTTTGTGTGCTAACTTGGCCCCCTGCGCATGTATCCCGACTCCCAGCTCCCATTTTTGGCTTCTAGGTTGGTGCAGGAGGCTTTCTAGGCCCAAAATGGGGTGCCAGGTGGCCTTCGCGGCAGAGACATGAAGACCAGCTGGCTGGTGGGAGGTGCGCGTGCATGCACAGTGGAGCTGGGCTGGGGCAGCGGTTGGCATGCCCGTAGAGAGGGTTCTGCATGCCACCTGGTCTAAAGGCCATCACGGGTCTAAAGTTTCAAACTAGCCTTATGATGATGCATGATGTCCTAAACAAGAATGTATACTTTTGGTGTTTTTGGTTTAGTTATTCCTATTGGCAAAAATATTTGAGCAAATGTTTGAACTAGCCTATAGATTGTTTATAGTAAGCTAGTGTTTGTTTGTTTTTTTAAAAAAATCTGGTTTATGATTGTATAAGAAAATAGTCACTATCTTGAAAATATTTTTCTTGCTTGCTTTTTTTATGCACTCTACAAATTAGTAAATTGGATCACTTCTATCAACCACACAGAAGTGAAAAGGCTGAGTAATAGATACAATATTTTATATTGTTTATTTATATTCTTGGCTAATGGAATATTTCTTATTGGTGTTGCTAAAGAAGATGTGGTGGCTCAGTGGCTAAGACGCTGACCTTGCCAATCAGAAAGGTCGACAGTTCAGCGGTTCGAATTCCTAGCACCATGTAATGGAGTGAGCTACCGTTACTTCTCCCAGTTTCTGCCAAGCTAGCAGTTTGAAAGCATGTAAAAATGCAAGTAGAAAAATAGGGACCACATTGGTGGGAAAGTAACAGTTTTCCTTTAGTCATGCTGGCCACATGACCATAGAGACGTCTTCGGATAGTGCTGGCTCTTCGGCTTTGAAACAGAGATGAAGTACCACCCCCTGCGAGTTGGGAACAACTAGCACATACAATATGTGCGAGGGAAACCTTTACCTTTAAAGAAGAACATTATTGCTTTGAACTAAATAAATGGTTCTTATGCATTATGCTGCAAGTGATAATTCTGTGTGGGCTATTATCACATTGTTTTAGTACCTCAATTGCATCTATATTGAATGGGATTTCATAGTTCAAATTGCTGCATATTAATGCAATCTCAAGTTATATTTGGTTGTTACTGTTTAACAAATAGCCATTGGTATGGTTGGAAGAAAAATCTGGTCCAATTCCAAGGCAGGAGAAAGATGCTGGAAATAAAATCGAGGCAGGAAAGGAAGTCTCTATTTATTTTGTAGTCAGAAACTAAGCATAACAGCATATTTCTGGTGTGGCTGACAAATGGGTTGGGAGTAGGTGGGCTTTTATAAATTCTTGGGGGCTGTAATTAAGATGGCTGTTCCTCTGCAAGAATATGTCCTTCAATATTTTAATGGCTGTTGCCAGATTCCTATGGGGTCATGTAGGGGTCATGGCTGGCTCTACAGGCAAAAGGAGAAATGCAAATTCTAGGTGTTTTTCTGAGCTTATCTTATCAGTTTTGGCTCCTTGCCTATTATGTTGCTTATTTGGAGTCTCTTTGCTTATGAATAGATTGGCCCAGTCTTTCTGAATGGATACAAAATCTCTATTCCTAAAGACCAGCCTCTTCAAGCTTCTGCTTGAGGCTGTTTCTTCATGGCATGACTGCTTTCTGCCTTTTTAAAGATTTTGTCCATTTGTCTTTTGGGGAAAATATTCCACCCTGCCACATTTTAATATTAAGAATAAAGAATATTTTAACCTGGGGAGGGGGCACTTCCCACAGTATTTTATTTTCAAGTCTAGCAAAATAGTAAAATGGGCTAAATATAAATATTATACTATGAGAGGAGAGATTATTAAAAATCTCTGACAGCTCAGTACAAGTCTTAATGAATTCAGGATGCTTTTTCCAGGGAAATGTGCATTGAGATAGCAGTTAATAAATTCAAAAAGCTTATTTCACATTCTGTATAATTAAAATATATACATAGAGCCGAGGTGGCATAGTAGTTAGAGTGCAGTATTGCACGCTACTTCAGCTGACTGCTAGCTGCAATTCAGCAGTTCAGATCTCACCAGGCTGAAGGTTGACTCAGCCTTCCACCCTTCCAAGTGGGTAAAATGAGGACCCAGATTGTTGGAGGCAACAGGCTGATTCTTAAAAACTGCTTAGAGGGGGCTGTAAAGCACTATGAAGCGGTATATAAGCCTAAGTGCTATTGCTATTGCTATATGTTTGTGGCCTGGGAAAGTTCTCTTTGTCACACTTACCCTTACAAATTATATAGTGCAAATATCTAGAAAGCAATATGGTCCCCAAATGATAGAAACCCTGCTTTTTTTTTGCATAGGATTACTATAGGTCTCTGATGGTGAACCTATGGCACGTGTGCCAGAAGTGGCACGCAGAGTCCTCTTTGCTGGCATGTGCAGTGTTACCACACGACAGATCTCTGTGACTTTTCTTTCTTGAGCTTCTGTTTTCCTGCAAAAGATGAAACAGAAGCTCACAAAAGAAAAAGATCTTACCTCTTGCCACGCTGCCAGAGTTTGGATGCTCTGCCTCCTGTCAGCCAGCTGGTCTTTGGGTCTCTGCTGTGCATTTTTGCATGTCTGTGCATGCACATGTGTATGTCCGTGCATACACACATTTGCATGCACACACACGTTTCAGTTTGGGCAGGTGTGCACAGGCAGATCGGGCACTCAGTAGATAAAAGGTTCACCATCGCTGCTATAGGTAATCACTGCAAGGAGAGAAAAAGTAGGCTTTACCAAAAACCTGAACTGATCTGTTGGGCAGCAGTATTGAAATTTGGCCAAGAATCAGAGGAAGAAGAAGAGCGGGAGAAAGGCGAGGGAAGAAGGAAGGGGAAGGAGAGGAAGAAGGAAGAAAATACAGAAGGGAGGAAGGGAGAAAAGAAAGGGAAAATGAGGTGGTGTTACAACAGGAAGAAGGGATGGTAAATAATGCAACCCAAATTGTAGATTATAACCCATTAAATGAAACAATAAATGTATAAAAATGATAAATGTATAGAAGGATAACAACTATGTGAATGTATACTTAAAATGCTATGTAAGAGAATAAAAAAATAAAAAAAATGCAAAAAAATTTTTGGGCCAAGAATCGCTTTGGGCCAAAATATGCTGGTTGTTTGCTAAGGGTTGTATCTAGATGGAGATTGATACAGAACTATTTCCGTTGGATTTTTGGCAATTTGAGAAGATAAATCCTAATGCTGTGGTTATTGGAGCTGTTGAATTACTATACTCCAGTGTTTATTTGTGATTGGTAGCTATATTGGAAAAATAGTACCATTGCAAAGTCCTATTTTGGAATAGGGAGACTTTGCTGTCAACATTCAAACAATAGCAATAGCAAACAACATCTGGGATACTGTTTCATTGACTGTAAGTTCAGTGACAGTGGCCATTCCAATCAATGACCAAATCACTGATTCTATACCAAAAACAGCTGAGCTACCTTTCCTCAGGAGATTTAACATAATTTGCTATGGATTAAATAGAGACCAGATTTTTCCTCACAATGTACATGATTGTTGGATGCTAGCACAATAAGTTTGTGTTATACATAATTACTGCTTGTAAATGATCATTATTGATAAGTAATTATTCTCTTTTCATCATACCTTCCATTCCCTTTGCTCTCTGTGTTGTACTCTATACATTTGTTGAAGCAGATTGGGATTACAGAAATTTATGTGACAATATATTTGTTAAGATATCAGAAGATTCTTAATTTGAACTACTGTACCTCACATCATGTATGGATCTTTAGCACAGTAGTAACAGCCATCATGCCCTTTCTCTATTTGGAAATATGTCAGGGTTAATTCAGCATTTGCTGAGTTAAATTTTAACCCATAAGATATTTCTTTATAGAAAAAAAGAAACAAATTATTCTCCTTAAAGGAGAACAATTGTAGATATTAACAGCTTCATCAACATTAAACATTCTTTTTCTTAAGCTAGCTGGATTCAAAGTGATAATAGTTTACTTAAATCAAAAGAATAGAGATAAGGGATATTAATAGTTTGATCAAAATTAAATGCCTATTTTCTTAAACTGGCTGCACCCAGTCTTATGAAAGCTTATTTACATCAGAAGAGTAGAGTGGCGGGACTTGATACTATTATGAGAATTAAATTTATGTTTTAGCTTTTAAAATAATTGTCATTTCACATTAAGTTCTTAGGAGGGAGAACACAAACATGTAGTTGTCTCTAATTAAATATATTTTGTTCTGCTTTACTCCTATGTATTCCGTGACTTTTGCTGAGGTCAATGCAAAGTCTAATTTATCACACAGATTAGTATTGATCAAAGTAAACCTAAGATCAATATTGGATTTTGAGGGTCAGTAAATTTGTAAATAGGATGAAATATGGAAGGCAATGTATCTATCAGATACAATTTTTTTTAAAAAAGAAACAACATCAATTGTATGTGTGAGGAAGAAAACATTTAACTAATTAAAGATGTGATCATCCTAATTAAAGATGTCATGCTATTACATAAATAGCAAAACATTTAAATGGTTTAATGAATTTGCTACGCTGCACTGCTGGATTACTTGAAAAAGGTTGCTTCACTAACTTCTGGATTATGTGAAAGAATGCTACATCAACGCATATAGGTAAATTAGTTTTGTTGCACAAGTCAGATTTATTCATCTGATCAAGTTAAGATGGGTGGGTGTGCCTCTTATACTAAACAGAAACAAATCATGCTATGCTTTAGGGTTATATCTTAATTAGGTCATAGGTTGTCTGGACAGCTGCCCGCTGCTCTCTCTATCATTTTGATGATGTACAAATGAGGATATCATTTGAATTATGTGGTTGAATTTGAAAGTGAAGATTTCTATACCAGTTTAGGAATGAGGATCCAATGCAACAAAGTGCTATTATCCCTTGGCAACCATAATTCTGTAGTTGCTTGTAATTGCATAAAATATATTGAATAAAAGACCTGTTAAATGGCAACATTCAAAAAAAGTTATAGTAGAATTCCTTCTCTTGTGGCTTCTTATAGAAATCAGAACATGTTCTATTATTAAGGTAAAGATTCCCCTCACATATATGTGCTAGTCATTCCCAAATCTAGGGGGCGGTGCTCATCTCTGTTTCAAAACCGAAGAGCCAGTGCTGTCTGAAGACATCTCTGTGGTCATGTGGCCGGCATGACTAAATGCTGAAGGTACACAGAATGCTGGGTGGTCCCTATTTTACTACTAGCATTTTTTACATGATTTCGAACAGCTAGGTTGGCAGAAGCTAGAACAAGTAATGGGAGGTCACTCTGTTACGCGGCGCTAGAGATTTGAACTGCCCATCTTTCTGATTGACAAGCTCAGTATCTTAGCCACTGAGCCACCACATCCCTGTTAATAATAGTGTCTATATTATTAGACACTACCTAATTACTTATTAAATTCTAGTCACGTTTGAAAAATAGAGCTTCAGAATTGAAAGCTGAGTCGCCTAAAATGAAAAGTTGCAAATATTTATTTTTCTAATAATTATTTACTATATTGTCACCATATATGGAACTAGCTATATAGTAATAATATAGTGATTAAAGAGTTGGACTTGGGGAATTTGACTTTGGGTCACCGCTAACATACAGAACTTACTTAGGTATGGACCAATCACTTTCTTAGCCAACTGGGTACTTGAGATGACATTTCTGGGAACTGTCAACAGAAAAACTGTTGTCGTCATCCACTTTTTAAACTGCAAGAGAAAGAAAACAAACTTCTTTTTCCTCAGCATTCTCAACCAGAGCACTCCAGAAATGTTGGGACTTCAATTTCCAGAATTTTTACCTAGGTTGGAAGAAGCTGTAGTAGAATGAAGTTCTTGTCTTAAACATCAGAAGAAATCCGATGTGTGGGAAAGGCGTGTCATTAAATGCTCCTTCCCATTTTAATAAAGCACATCCTAAGGACAGATTGTTCATGCATGTGATAGAGAGAGTGAGTTTATATATATATATACCCTTATTTTGCAAATGTTCATGATCTTTTAGAGCGTTTGTTAAGATAAAAGACTGGAAATAAGCAATATGTTCATTAGAAAGGGCAAAGTAGGCATATTATTGTATGCCTATGGAAAGGTCTACTACTGTAATGTTTGGGCTGGTGATTGTCTCAGATGGATAATTTCAGGAAGAGGTAAATGACAACCTTGAATTCAAGGGTTATTTATTTCTTTAGGTAATTCTAGAACTGGTCTTCACCTTTGTAGTCTGGAGCTAATTGATTCCTTTTTGTTGAAATCAATGAAAAGAAGGGACCTGGCCAAAGTGAATAACAAATAAACAAACAACCCTAACTCTGTATTTCCTATAGGAACATAAGGAATTACCCTATCTTAAAATCAGACATTTGGTTCATCCAGTTGAGCTCCGGTGGCTTTAATCAACAGGAGCTTTTTTGTTCATCATATTTCTTGTTCTCTTGGAGATGCCAGGAATCAAACCTCATATAAAGTGGATGCTTTACCACTGAGTTGCCAGTTTTATTTTTCCTCCTTGCTGGGATAAGTTATAGATTTTAGAAAGTTGCAGATGACATAGTATTTCACTTCCTTGCTTCCTTCACTACGGATTCAGTACTACTGGTATACACACTTATCTAAAAAGATTTGAATGGGGCATTTGAATAGATGTACATAGGGTTCTGCTCTAAGGCGTTGAAAGAATGTGTTTGGAAGAAGTTCCTTTAATCTCTGTGCAAATAGATACTGAATAAAGATGCGGAGTATTTAGCTACATTAATTTGACTTGTGAACAAACCATTGTTTGCAAAAATCAGAATCACATCTAATGGTATGCCAAGATTGCTGCTTCAGGCTGCCATAGTTCCCATAGGGAAGAAAAAGGGTCATGTTTTATTTGCATTTAAATGAAGCATGCATACAATTAAATTTTGCCTGGGGGCCATTACTACTGGAGGTGTCCTAGAAACAAAATAAAATAAAGATGTACCAGCCAGATTAAGTGTCACATTGTGACCATTTTAACAATATTTCTACCCTGTGTATGTACTGCTGAAAGACAATTCTTGTAGTAAAGACCAAAGAGCAGACAATTCTTTTCCAAATTTTTATTTTATTTAATTCAAACTTCATCTTCCATTAAACAGTGTGTCGTCTGAGTACAAATATTTTGTGCAGTATTTTATACAATAACTATTTACAGTCATATTTGTTATTTTATCTATTCTTAGCTTAATACTAATAATACCATTTCTAATCCCATAACAATCCTTTACTTATTTAACTTTATTAAAACATTTTCTATATTTCACTCTTCTGTTTTTCCCATTTTCATATTTATTCTCCGATCATTGATAAAATAATTCATTATATATTATAATAATCAGATTGTTCCTTCTCTTTGATTTAAAGGCTTAACCTATTCATTTCTGCACATTCTAATATTTAAGAGCAGGCAATTCTTGCAGTAAAGATTAAAATCAAGTAATCAACATGTTTTTTTTTTTTTTTTTAGCAAAATGTGACCATAAGACAATTTTTTTCCAATCTCTCTCCCCCCCCCCCAAAAAAATAGTTGAGCCTACTGTAGTTGCACCTTCCCCACCGGTCTCCCTGGCAGAAAAGTTGAAACTACAACTTTCAGAAATCCTTGATAGATATTAGCTGCCTTTCTGCAACAGTATTTGGGAATGATGCTGGAAGACAGGAGGAAAGTAATGGTCAGATAAGAGTCAGCTGAATCTGCAGAAGAAAGGAGAATGTGACAATCTGAAGGGACACTCCCCAGTATGTTGGATTTAAAGATCTTAGTGGGGATTTTATCAAGAAGATTAGCAAATTAAATTCCTTCTCACTCTCATTGTCTCAAGGATGCATAGATTTTCTCATGGTTAAGAATGTTTAAGAAAATAATAAAAAATAACCAATTTTGTTGTATTAAATACAATGACAATAAAGATTGTACTTACTATAATGTATTTTATTTCCTTAGTGCAGTGACGGCTAACCTCTTCAGCACTATGTGCCGAAAGTGGAGTGTGCATGTGTACCGTAGTGCCAGAACCTGGAAGAGAGCCACTGGCCAGTGTGCATGTGCATGGCGACCAGCCACTCTTTTGGGTTCCATTGCACACATGCATGCTGGACAACTGGTTTGACATGGATGCGCACTGGCCTGCTGATCTCTTTCGGGTTCTGACATGAGCATATGCACCAGACAGCTGGTCTTCTGTCAACATGCATGCATGTGCCGAACCCAGAAGTGAGTAACTGGCTGGTGTGCATGCATGCGAAGGAACCCAAAAGAGCAGCTGGTGACGACACACATGGCCACAGAGAGGGCTCTGCGTGCCACCTCTGGTACAGATGCCATAGGTTTGCCATCAAAGCCTTAGTATATTCACATGAACTAAGATTATTAGTTTCATAGTGCTTTGCACCCAGGCTAAAAGTTTTAAACTTACCTTTTAGTATTAAAAGGGGCTGATTTATGTTTTTCCATATTTAGTTGAAAAAGTAGCAGAAAAAGGCCAATGCATCATTGTATATTGTAGTTTGCCGCTGTACATGCCCATGCAAACCCTCTAAAATTGTTTATGTTTATTAAATATGGAAAATAGATATAGTCTCTCAGCATGTAATTTGTTTCCAGTATTGTCAGAGCTAGAAACATTGTTCACCCTACATTTGACAAATTACTGCTGCAATATTAGATGATACACTCATCTTAAGATAAACACATTGGTGTTTTTCTCTAGGTATGTTGAATATTCATGCTTTCGGAATATTTTCCTAAACACAATAAAATTTCCCATTTCCCAAATTAATTTTAAAAAGACTATTTAGACATTCAGATTGTAGAAATTTATGGCAGGTCATAGATTCAATAAATAATTGAAGGAACTTTAAAACAAAGATCCACGGGATCTGATTTTTATATATTGTTTACTGCTGATGCTGCTGTGTTAGCAATATTATTATTAGAGTGCAAAAATATCAAAACTAGATATTAAAGTCTTATGAGTACAGCATTTTGTTTCGCAGATAGATTGAGATGCATTAATAGCTTATTACTTACACTAGAATCCCTACTATCCCAACTGGTATCATTGTACATATATCTATAGCAGTGATGGCAAACCTATGGCATGCGTGCACAGCTGAGTTTACGCTTTTTTAAAGCCATATTTTGCTCTCCCCAGGCCCCAGATGCTTTATAGGAGGGCGAAAAGAGCCTCTCCCCCCCCCCCCAGAGGCCTCCGGAGGCTTCATGAGCTTTTCTAAAGCCTCTGGAGTGCAAAAAACCAGCCCTACGGGCAAACCGGAAATTCCCATAAAGCCTGGGGAGGGTGAAAAAAGCATGCAAAAATGGGGGGGGGAGCGCATGTAGTGCGCACATGCGTTCTAGTCCTGCCTTAGGCCAATTGGGTGACCTCTCTCTCTTGTTGAGCCCTACTCACCATACAAAGTTGTTGTTGTGAGGAAAATAGGAGGAGGAAGGTGAATTATGTACGTTCACAACCTTGAGTTATTTATAAAAATAATAAGGGTACGATAAAATACCTTTAAAATATTGTACAAAATGAAACAAAAGGCAACTGTGAACATAAGATAAAGAGAAAGGGTATCATACATCTTATAAAAAGGTAGTCAGATCTTATGGAGTAGGGTTGATGAATATATGCAATAGTGGTGGGTTTCAATTTTTTTTAGAACTTATTCTGTAGGTGTGGCCTGTTTGGTGGGAGTGGCTCGGCAGTCATTTGACCAGGTGGGTGTGGCCAACTGGGAAAATGTGGTAAAACTCCCTTAATGACACTCTTGCTTAGCAACCAAAATTTTGGGCTCAATTGTGGTCATAAGTTTTTTCTTCCTTCCTTCCTTCCTTCCTTCCTTCCTTCCTTCCTTCCTTCCTTCCTTCCTTCCTTCCTTCCTTCCTTCCTTTCTTTCTTCTTCCTTCCTTTCTTCTTCCTTTCTTTCTCTTTCTTTCTCTCCCTGTCTCTCTCTCTCTGTCTCTCTGTCTCTCTCTATGTCTCTCTCTCTCTCTCTGGGGCTCTTTGTCTCTCTCTCCCTCCTTCCCTCTCTATCTCTCTCTGTCATTCTCTCTGTGTGTGTGTGTCTCTCTCTCTTTCTCTTCTCCTTTCCCCCATCTGTCACTCTGTGTATGTGTGTTTGTCTGTCTCTTGCTCGCTCATTCACTCTGTCTATGTGTCTCCCTCTGTCTGTCTGTCTCTGTCTCCCTCCCTCCCTTTCTCTCTGTGTGTGTCTCTCTCCCTTCCCTTCCTCTTTCTCTCTCTGTCACTCTGTGTGTATATGTGTGTGTGTCTGTCTCTCACTCTCTCAGTTAATCAATCACTCTGTGTGTGTGTCTCTCTCTGTGTCTTTCCCTGTCTGTCTGTCTCTCCCTCCCTCCCTCTCACCCTCACCCTCTCTATCTCTGTCTGTCTGTCTGTCTGTCTCTCTCTCTGGTTCTTTCTCTTTCTCTCCTGCTCTCCCTCCCTCCCTGTCTCTCTTTGTCATTCTCTCTCTGTGTCAGTCTGTCTGTCCTTCTCTCTCTCTCTGTGTCTCTGTCTCTCTCTCCTCCTTCCCCCATCTGTCACTCTGTGTATGTGTCTGTCTGTCTGTCTCTCACTCACTCTGTGTGTATGTCTCTCTCTCTCTCTCTGTCTATCTCTGTCTCTCTCCCTCCCTCCCTCTTTCTGTGTGTGTCCCTCTCCCCCTCCCTTACCCTCTCTCCCTGTCACTCTGTGTCTATGTGTGTCTGTGTTTGTGTCTCTCTCACTCACTCACTCACTCACTCACTCACTCACTTAATCACTCACTCTGTATGTGTCTCTGTGTCTCTCTCTGTATATCTGTCCCTCCCTCCCTCCCTCCCTCCCTCCCTCCCACCCCCCCCTCTCTCACTCACTGGCCTTCTTTGGGCGGGGGTATCCCCAGAACCAGGTTGCCCAGCACTCTGAAGAGGGCTGCACGGGGCTGCACTTGCAGCACAAATTTTGGCTGGCGCAAAGGACTTCCCCGGACTTGCTTTGCTGAGCAAAGGTGCAACGGGCTCGCACCTCCACTACCAGCAATCCGGAAAAGGTCTTCACACACTACCTCTTGCAGCACACCTTGATGTGAAAAACGCTGAGATCGGCGCACTTGGGGCTGCTGCTGCGACCTCCAGGGAGACTAAACCAAGGTGCACGACTCTGCCAGCTGCTTTCACGGCTTCCCAGAGCACCAAGAACCTTCACACTCTTCTCTGTGCTCTCTTTGGCTCCTCGCAACTGCAATAGATGTCCAGAAGCAGTGTGGGCTGTCGGGGTGGAAACCCAAGCACCATTAGCCCCAAAAGCCGCTGTGCCAGGAAAGAGCTTACTTACCTCCTCAGGAAGCAGTAATAGAGAGCCAAGGGCTCTTTATAGGGCTCTTAGAGGTGTGATGCGGATGGGCAGGGGGAGTGATTGGATGAGCTGTGACCATATGGGCGGGGCCCGGTGTTGAGCAAGCGAGGGGCCATTCCACTGCTGGAACCGGTTCTAAACGGCACGGTAGATTTGTGGAACGCCTTCTAGCGCACTGGTTAGAACCAGCAGGAACCCACCCCTGATATGCAAATAAGGAAAGGACTAAAGTACCTATGAGAAAGTATGACTCGTTGTCGTCCAGGTTGTTGCTGATGTGAACGAAAGTAGGAATATTGTGGTTATAATTTCTGTATGCTCAGTGCAGTGCTTGATAATTATAGACAAATCAATAATGTTTTATATGCAAAATCCTGCAACTATGCTTGACATTTTGAACAATATTGTTATTGTTCTTCTAATAAAGGTGAGAGCAGCAAGAAATACAGACAAAAACTACAAGAGATTAGTTTGTTAAGTTTGACTCGTAATCTATTTGGTAGAATTTGGACTGTCAAGAGCAAAAGTTAAACAAATGTGATACAAGAGTAAAAAGGAACAGAATTTGGAAAGTGTTAAGTGTGTTTGTGTGTGTGTGTGTTTGTGTGTGTGTGTGTGTGTTTACCAGGTAGAAAATTTTTATTTTTAAGCAGGTATTTGATAAATGTGAGAAAGTTTATTGTATCTTTTTATTATTTAGATGTGGTGGGGAGAAAATTACATTTAAGTTAGGAACCAAACTATTTGAAGATAGATGCATCCAAGTACCTTTTGTGGGCATACACAGTTACAAAGATCTCTAAACTCTTTAGCCATGGAACACAGAAGAACTCCAAATCCAGCAAGGTTTCAGGTGACACAGTCTCTGAAATGATATGTAAGACATACAAAAGCAATGTAAATTAAAGCATGACCTTTAAAATCAGAAAGTAGTGAACCTATAAGAACAAGACAGACTTTCTATCACCTGCCCCATTGTCTTGAAATTCAATGTTTTTAAGGACACTTTCAGCTTTCTTTCTTTCTCTGCTTTACAATTCAATATCCCTCAGAGCAATCCTGTTTGTAGGGATCTATATATTCTTTGTTGCCCATCTAGAGGAAGAGTATAAAAATTGAGGCATTTAACTGAAGTAATGTTTTGCACAACTATGGAGTTGGTTGCTGAATGCTATGGATACTATATGATAGGTGTGAAGAAAAATGGAATCCACCCCTCCAGAAAATAATTAGAATGGTAGTCGAGACCTCAGCCTGACTGGTCAATCCTGCTGAAGTAAAAGATATCTAAAGACAAGGGTTACATTGAGTGGAATTTTCCCCGGGAAAGTAAAGCAGTGTGAGCAAAGAAGAAATCTCTGAGCTGGAAATATGGATTTAACTCTCTGAGAAAAAGATGGTGTGAATAGCTGATTGGATTTGGGCAGAATCCCAGATAAACCCTGGGATCTTCACAAAATGTAGTATATACTTAAGTCTTAGTCCTGTGCTAACAGAAAAGGAATAGATTTAAGTAAACATTTGCAAGCATCTTTAAATAAAAAAAATATGCAGGTGGGTGAGAGTAGAAATAAAGATAGAAATAGGATACACATACACACATACATACATTCTCTCTCTGTGTGTGTGTGTGTGTGTGTTAAAAGCTATATTTCTTTGAATTATGTTTGTTTATTGTGAACTGTTGCATTTAAGTCCATATACCTAAACTTGCAGTTGCAAATCACAAACAGCAACAGGATAAAAGAAGTAATGGGACAAAGGCAATTCAGATGGGGTTATTTTTAATTTTGTACTTCTTGTTCAATTCAGCCTTACCTCTAATAGGTTTTGGTATTGTGAACAGACCTGTAATTTAATTTTCATTTATTCAGAAAGCCATTCTGCTGGTAAATTATGTTTGGAGTAGAGGTGGGAGTTTGAGACATCATTGTACTGTGAATTGATATAGAAACTGCTCTAAGAACTCATTTTAAGTTGATGGATGAAGCAAACCCAATACTGCAGACAGCCATGTTATTACATGGCTGCGTTGCCAAGAAACATAGCTGCAATGCAAATGTTCCCATTAGGAAAGGAATTAGTACTCCTTAAGGTTACCACTGGCAATTAGAACAGGCAAACAAGAAAAATGCAAAATGTTCAGGTTAGCCTGATGTTTCTTGGTTTCAAAAGTGATCTTGCAGCATATTCTAAACCCTTTCTGTGAGAAGGGAAAATATGTAGACATTAAAATTAGCACATGCTTAAGTTTTACGGACACATTTATCAAGGGCATATGACAAAACAGAACAAGTGCAATTTATTGGATAATTATCTTCTTTTGCTATGCAGCTTGCTGGCTTCAGCTCTGCTCTTTTACGGCTGTTCCCATTATCTGGACTAGTAAGTTATCTGTACTATAAATTATTAAAATGTGAATGTTGCCCTGCTGAAACATGCTATATATGCTATGGTACTCAATCAATTCTTGCAATAAGTCTTTTTTTATTGCTATCTTTGTTATGAGTCTATTAAATACTGCCCTTAGGCTTAAATCCTGCTTATTTTCCTTTCACAAATATTCCAGTGAAATATGACATCATTAGTTAGGTAATTAACAAGATACCACCGGATAATATTTTATGACTGAAAACAATCTTATGATTTAGCTCTGGATGAGACTATTTTATATACTTTATATAATTTTCCTATTTCTTTAAGAAGTACTACTGGCAGATAAATTATTGTCTAAGTTAACATACATGCACAAATACACTCAACCATTTTTTTTTAAAAGAAGTAAAACGCTATTAAAATGAACTGTAAGCTTCTGCACTTTCTTTCCAAATACTTCCTTCTGAATCATTTGGAGAAGATTATTTGGAGATACTGTATTTGGATTTCTGTGTTTATTCATAAAATCTATAGCATTACTTGTTACAAGAAACCAAACATAACAAGACACAGGCATAGCAAAATTGTATGCATTTACATTCAAAATATGTGTACCTATTGCAGGGATTTTGCGTGTTTTCCTAATATTAAAAATGCTGAGAAGTTTATTCTTGGATTATTTTTATGATTTATTTCATTGTAAAAACCTTCCTAAATTCTTTTGATATTAAGATTTGCTAAGCAAAAAGAAATAGTATGACTCCTTCAGATTAGAGATAGTGATATTAAACAGTACATTCCTGTGCTTGTTCATTTGACCTAACTCCTATTATCTTCAGTGGAGTTTATTGAAAAATATGTATAAGACTGCAGAATAACATTGTTAAAGTTAAAGTGGACGTATATTTCATTTCAAAATTTAGTACAAATATTACATAAATAAGAATTACTTTCTAAACACTTCATTTCCAGATTCTGTTGATCTTTGAATAATAATCAGGATTTGCTAATAAAGTCTTGGCTATGTTTTGAAAAATAATTTTGTATTATACTTGCTTGTTGGTTTGGGAAATGATTTGAAGACAGTAAGCTTAATATTATCCCATTGTGACAAGCAGTATAGTTTTTTGATATTATCCCATTGTGACAAGCAAGCCAATGCAATATTTTCCACATATACACAGATTTGAGTTGTAAGCCTTTGATCCAAGTGATTGAAGTTTGTAAGGTAAGGCTTTGGAGGTACGTTTATTTTGAGTTGTTTTTAGACAATGGGAACCAGATGTAGAATTTGTAATTCCAGGTATACAGAAGATGTCTTGTTGGTAAAAGCTGAATTAATGTACAAAATAATGCAGCAAGATATTTAAAGATTTCATGATGTAGCTGGTTCACAGCAAAGGAAGCTCTGAGAAACTGCCAGACTTAAAATAGATATGAAGTTCATCCTTCAAATATATAATACCTGAAAGCTACTTGAGTCCCCTATACAGCATCGGTATAATTTTATTTTTCTTTATGAACACTGAGAGTGTATGTACCAAAGACAAATTCCTTGTGTGTCCAATCACACTTAGCCAATAAAGAATTCTATTCTATTCTATTCTATTATGGAAGGAAAACTTTAACATCCATAATAAATTCACATCAATTGAGAATAGAGAACATTCCCCACTCCCTGTTATGGAGATTACCAAGGAATGCTGGCATAGCCTATATTGTGGGATGACTTTTGGTTGTTGCGGCTCATAATGTATTTTAGGTGCTTAATCGGGAAATTCAACATCAGCTGAACTATTCAATCAAAACATAGCTTTAGCATATTTTGAATCCTCATGTGCGTTGATAAGAAAAAAATTATTTTTAAATATATTTTTATGCAAGATCCAATAATTTTATTTTTAAATAATATTCAGTTGGCCTGTCCATGAATTAGGTGTCAGGCCTTTATCTAGCTGATTTATTTATAACATTTACATGCTGTTTCAGTCATCAAAATAACTTTGGCTGGCTAGACAAATACTATTAATATTGGTATGATGTTATTCTTTAAATCTAAAAACAACAACAACCAAGTTCCAAATTTTAGAATTTTTTTTAAAAGATAGCAGCACTTGTAACAGAGGTGGTATTCAGCAGGTTCTACCAGTTCTGAAGAACCGATATCTGAAATTTTGAGTAGTTCAGAGACCCAGTAAAGACACCTCTGACGGGCCCTTCCCCCATCTATTCTCTGCCTCCCGAGCCCCAGCTGATCAGAAGGTTTCCAGTAACCTTCCCCTGGCACACCTACCAAGCCACGCTCACCAAGCCACACCCACATAGCCAGTATTACATTTTTTTGAATCTCACCACTGACTTGAAATAATATTATTTGTGCTAAGAAGCCAAGCAGGGATGGTCAAGCAAGGTCTCAGGGTTGCCGTTAGCTGAGACGCATGCATAGTGAAATGCTGCGTTGCCAATCTCTTAGTAATAAACTGTTAGCATTAAGAGATCTGGCTCTCCTCAGTCCTTCCCTCCACCCGAGTTCTCCTAGATAGAACACTATCCCTCTATCTACCTACCTACTTTTTTTTTTATTTTAAAGTTGCCTCTTCAAAACCTTGGAGCGTCTTATACTCTGGCACGTCTTTTACTCCGAAAAATATGGTATATACTGCTTCAAAATGCTTTACAACCCTCTCTAAGTGGTTTACAGAGTCAGCATATTGCCCCCAACAATCTAGGTCCTCAGATAAAAGACTGGGGATGGATAATACCTGGACCATAGAGTGCCAATTTGAAAAACATTCCAGAACAAAGGAAGGGCAAACCACTTCCAACTTGGATATAGTCATCAATAACTGTGGGCATTTCCATGCAATGTTGTGGACAGAGCTGGACAAAGTTGTAGGCATACCTGTCTACTCAAAGTCTATGTGGGCATCTTTATGCATAAATATGGACAGCTGCTTTTAATGCATTCATAGTAGCAACATGAATGCCAGTTTAATCTACTGCCCAATACTTATTTTATTGTCATTATAACCAATTAGTTTAAAATTAAGGGTTTTCAAGTCATATTTCAGCTCAAATTATGGCTTTCAAAAGACTACTTAACCAAAGCAAAAATATTTTCACTAAATTTAATTTTGAGGATAAGCAGACAGTTTTTTCCACTTCTCCCTCAATCATATGCCACATATAGGCCAAAAGCTTATTTATGCTTTGCATGTCAGTGCATTGTTTTGTCCAAATGTAATGCAAAATATTTGCTACTGTGCACATGTGCTAGTAATTGCTCCTCTGTATTGTCTGCTGTTGATTGTGTGCAACATTGAATACTACTGTTTGACAAGGGAATTTTGTCAATAGCTCATCCTGCCTTGTCTCTACACATGATATTTGTCATCAGCTTGACAGCTGACTTTGCAAGCTTTTCGGTTCTAGTGTGATGTTTAACATGATTTTGCTATAATGTTTGGAAATTTGAATGATGCTTCTATTGTTCTGTTCTCTTCTTCAACCAGGCAACAAATCACTGTTTTCATACTGGAAGGCATTGCTAAGTAGCATATTTTTCTGAGTATAAGATGCATTGGAGTATAAGACGCACCAAGGTTTTGAAGGGGCATTGAAAAAAGTAGGTAGGTAGATAGGGGGATAGAGAGGGAGATAAAGAGAGATAAATACAATAGATAGGTAGGGAGAGAGAGACAGAGAGTAGTTAGGTAGGTAGGTAGGTAGGTAGATAAAGGGAAAGAAGAGAGAAATAGACATAGATAGAGAAATATAGTAGGTAGGTATGGAGAGAGAGTATGTGTGTTAGGTAGGTAGGTAGGTAGGTAGGTAGAGGGAGAGAGAGAAAGAAAGAGAAAGAGAGAAATACAGTAGATAGGTAGGGAGAGAGAGAGTATGTAGGTAGGTAGAGGGATAGAGAGATGGAGAAATAGAGATAGATAGATAGAGAAATATAGTAGGTAGGTAGGGAGAGAGAGTGTAGGTAGGTAGGTAGAGGGATAGAGAGAGAAAAATAGAAAGAGAGAGAGAAATACAGTAGGTAGGGAGAGAGAGAGTAGGTAGGTTGATAGGTAGAGGGATAGAGAGAGAGGGAGAAATACAGTAGATAGGTAGGCAGAGAGAGCGAGAGCAGGTAGGTAGGTAGATGTTTCCAGTATTGGTGTATTTATCCATGTGCTGGAGAAGGAAATAGCTGACAATCTGCAGCATCTAACTTTGTTTCTGCTGGCACAGCACTTGATCAGTGTAATTCTCATCAATCAGTTACAGAGCTTTTTTTGCTTATTTCTGCTCTCCCCAGCCGCCCAGGACCTCTCTGGAAGCCTCCATAAGGGTATGCACGGCCATTTTGGTGAAGGGGTGGGGCTTCGAGAGGCAAAAAATTCTGCATTTGATGTATAAGATGCACCCAGATTTTCAGCCTCTTTTTTGAGGAAAAAAGGTGCGTCTTATACTCAAAAAAAATATGGTATTTGTTTTTTTCGGGGGACGAAACTATGGTTTGCGAATGGGTTCATTGCATTTCTTTACAATTTCAAAACCTTGGAAGCTTCAATGTATGTATGTATGTATGTATGTATGTATGTATGTATATGTGTACACACACACACACACACACACACACACGCACGCACGCGCACACACAAATACACTGTGTTTCCCCAAAAACAAGACCGGGTCCTATTAATTTTTGCTCCAAAAGATGTATTAGGGCTTATTTTATGGCTAGATCTTATTTTGGGGAAAATATGGCACTAATTGCGTCCATCTGGCTGATGATGTTAATTGAGGCTTATTTTTGGGATAGGGTTTATATTATGAGCCTCCTGAAAAATCATGTTCAGGTTTATTTTCTAGTTGGGTCTTAGTTTTGGGGAAATAGGATGTGTTTTTGTTTGTGTGTGTGTGTGTCTGTGTGTGTGTATATACACACATATACATACACATACATACATAAAATATATAGTGAGCTTGATTGAATAGCTAGCATAGTCTAGCCCAATGAAATTTAATTTTTAAATATTGATGGTTGGATTTATTACACAGTTGGGTGGTTTTGGGAAGGGCATGAAACTAGAATTCCACTTAACATAGCATTTGTGGATTCATAGTCAATAACTGTACCTAAGACTAGTTTACTGTAGCCAGTCTACTTTTGTACATTAATGATAATAACTCAATATAAGTGACAACAAAAATAAATTCAATGATGAATAAAAAAGAGAGAAATAGCTTAAGCAATTGCCACTTCATAACAAGTAGATAGATTAGGGTGGGGAAGATATTACCATATTCCATTCTTCTTGTTACTGATACTTTATTCTCACAAGCTGCTAATAGGGACAAATACAATATTTGATTGAATCTCACCAGGCTGCAAGTTACACAGAAAGAGATCTTTTGATAGCGATAAAAGTTGTGTGATATTATTTTTAAAAAAAATTAATTTTATTGAAAGTTTTTACATGCATAAAAGATAAAAGTGAATAAATAATATATAAAAAATAAATAAGAAAAAAAGAGAAAAATACTGTGGAAATCAAAGCAGAAAAAGAAAAGAAAAAGAAAGCAACTTCTGACCTTATTTTCAACAAATATAAACAAACCCATTGTCCTTATATTATCTTAGCCAAAGAGTATGTGCTAAGAACAAATGGCATACTCTTTTATTAATTTATATACCTTAACAAGGGATAATGAATGGTAAACAAATGAACATATGACCAAAAGCATTAAATAAAATAGGCTCTTCAATAAATATAGTGTTTCTAAAGAAATTAGAGACTAAAGTTGGAAATGAAATAACATTAAAATGCATCTAAAATGGTAATTAATCTAATTTCATGCCACTAATGTGAACACACATTAAAAGTAGATGCGCGACGCTGCATAGACAGCTCCAATATTAAACTTTCATATAGAAGCAGAATCAATACTATATTGCCCCAACTAGAAAGGATTGTGTCCTACTCTGCCTGTAGATCCTCAATAGTTGTTTATTAACCTTTGAACATATCAGCATTTACCATAAATTTTGTTTTGAATTTTATTTCCCCTTTGTGTGTGTGTGTTTGTGTGTGTGTGTGTGTGTGTGTGTATGAGAGAGAGAGGGAGGGAGGGGGAGAGGGAGAGGAGAGGAGGGAGGGAGAAAGAGAGAGAGAGAAGGGGGGGGTAAATAATATGAAAATAACATGCTTTACTTTTATTATCAGATTACTCACATTTATTCCATACAGTATTACTGAGGAATGTTCACCTTATTAGGAAAGCAAATGCTCTCAGGGAGTAGCTATGAGTCTGCTGTGCATTAGATTCACTAAAATATGCAGATAATCAAGCCATGATATAGCTATCTAATACCAATTCTTCCCTCTATAATATATGTGAACATGAGCAGGTAGCATATGAAGCTTAGCTTGCCTGACTTCAGAGAATACATAGAGCAATGGTGGCAAACCTATGGCACGTATGCCAGAGGTGGCATGCAGTGCCCACTCTGTGGGCATGTGTGCTGTTGCCCAGCTCTTTTTTGGGTCTCTGCCATGCATGCACACATGCCTCCTGCCGGCAAGCTGTATCTCTCGCTGGCCAGCTGCCATGCATTGTGGGGTATGCATACGCATGCAGTTTGGGCAGGGCGTGGATGCATGCATGAGGTGCATGCACAGGGAACGTGTGCATATATACCCACACCTTGCAGTTTGGGTGCACGTGTGCCCTTTGGGCATTCAGTGCCTCAAAGCTTCACCATCATTAACATAGAGGATAAGAGGAAAATGAGCAAGAGGAAAAGGAACGGTCTGAGAAGATGCTCAGAACTAGACAACCAGTGACATCTAAAACAACACAAATAAATGTACTTTTGAAAATAAATACCAATTATTTTTGTTATAATGTTATAATTGATTATAAATGATGGTGGTGAAAGCCAACAAACGCTCTAAAGTAGGAGTGTAAAACTCACGTCATGGCGTCGTCACATGATGTATCATGATTTTTCTCCCCTTCACTAAACTGGGTGTGGGCGTGGCCAGCCTGTGACGCATCTAGCCTGTGGGCTGCAAGTTTGACAGCCCTGCTATAAAGAGTAAACAAAATCCCCTGCTCATTCTTATCTCTGCATAAGAGCTGTATTAATACAGCAAATTGGTTTTAAAAGCAAACTGGAAACATAAACCAAAGCTGAACATTTTTCTTGACAACAATATGGAAAGAAACCACAATTTTCTTCTTTCAGGATGTGAAAGAAAAGTTAAACAGAAATGCTGAGTTTCCTGTTGGTGAAAACTTGGACTAGATCAGTGATGCAATTCAAGTAATTTTACAACTGGTTCTCCCTAATGACTGGCTGGGTAGGCGTGGCTGGGGGGGTGTCTCATGGGTGGCCAAGTCAACATGACTCATGGCAAGATGGGGCGATGCAGGTGGGCTGAAGCAGTGGTGGCGATGGTCAGAACTATGGTGCAGGAGCGAAGCGTCCCTGTACTTGCCTTTGCAAGCTTGTTGCTGTAAACTATGTCTGGGAAGCACTGCGGCAGAGGGAAGCAGCCAGGTCTGATTCTCTGGCACCTCATCTCTTGCTGGGTATTGTTGCCTGACACTCAGGGACCTTGTCTCCCCTTGTGAAGCATGCTAAATTTCACAGCACAAGGTACTGTGAGAGCAGTGGGCAGGCCACTTTGGCTATGAGGCAGCAACAGCAATGGTAGTGGTGGCACAGGTAAGGTCAGCAGGCAGGCCAGCGTGAATGCAGCAGGTCAGTGTCTTGGGGCGGAGAGCAGCTTGTGCATCTCCCCATGCGACTAAGCATGCCCAGCAGCAACAACAAAAGCCGGAAGAGCCACCGGCCATTTCCTCCTGCAAAAATCTTTTTAAAAACCTGACTATCAGGCAGACCCAGCAAAAGATGAGACACTGGAGAATCAAATCTATCCACTTCTCTCCATCAATTCTCCATGCAGAATACAATGTATTGGTTGCCAGCTGCGGCTTACAGCTATGAGCCTGAAGTGGCAGGAGGCAAGGGCTGCCTTGACTGCTAATGTACTGTGACGAAGGCAGAATGCTGTTGCTGTTCAAAGGCAAGTTCCCTCACTAAGGTTCCAACCATTGCCACTGCCAAGTTCGGCTGCTGCGCCACCCCAACTTACCGCAACAGCGCTATTACCTTGCTCCAGACAGCCAAGGCTGTGCTATTCCTTGCACCACTAATTGTACCACCTTCTATGGCAGAGATTTCCAGTCCCACCTGGAGCGAGTCTCCCTCCCCAGTGCAATCCCACCACTGGCCTAGACCCAAAAAACACCTCAGAATGGTATATTGATAGGTTTTTGTCTCAGTTTACTAGGCAAATTTTCCTGTCATTAAGGAATTTATAAAATTGGCAGCAGTTCCATATCCCTTTATCTCTCTCATGTGTTTGTGTTTCAAATTTCAATTTTCACAGCCCTTCTTCTTGTCCACCTAGCTCTGGTGTAGGTGGATGAGAATGGGGTTGTCTTGTTTTGACCATTTTAGTTTGATTTTGTTTGTTTTTCCATGAGAGTGTGTGAGAACTAACTTTCATAGTCACCTTAATAATTAAACCATAGTTTAGCTCAGAGTTCTTCAATCTCAATTCCTTCTAGTGGACATCAACTCCTAAAATTTATTACTGTATGTCTATTGCTGGGTATTCCAGAAGTTAGTATCGGTGGCTACCAAGGTTGGGGGAGACTTGTTTAAGTTGATTTTTCAATAATAACCTTTTGTGATTTAAGAAATCTTTTTCTATACCACTGCAATGTTAAGATACATTGTTTTCAAATTTAAATCCCTTTTAGCAGAAATTACATATTGTTCCTCAAATTCAATTCTGATTTAATTGTGGAAGTTGAGCAGAACATCTACAGCCCATGATTCAGAACTTGTTTCTGTGTTGTAGTATATCATCAATTATTTAATTGTATTTTATTGACTAAAACACATTTGGCTGTACGCACATAATGCTAAGCCAAAGTCAATGATTTACAAATTCACTCACAGCTTAGTGCAATGTAGGATCTTGGGACTCCCTTATATGGGGCTTATCTATCTATATTGGATGCAATTCTTTATTATTCCATGAAAAATCCAGAAACTCTATGTAATAGTACACAACATTTCCTTTCCAAGTAAGGTTGCAGAGAGGATGATATGCTGCAACTCTACAGAGCCTTGGAGGAAATAATTATGTAGATTCATCCTAGTCTCAGTTCAGAGCTAAGTATGGCCCAAAATACATTGACTATGCTTATAGATGGCCTTCATTGACATTGGATCTGAGAGAGTACAATCTTCCTGGCATTAAGTGCCTTTCAATACCGTAGATCCTGGTATTCTATGGACTCCCTCCAAGACATGGTAAAGTGGGAACTATTTATAATGAACTCTTTCTTCATAAAGTGCTGACTTCAGATAGTGGTAAAGGAGAGAGATTTTGCCCTTGGAGCCTCCACAGTAGGTTATTGTAGAATTTGAGTCTTTTTTTAAATATTTGAATAAGGACATTGTGAAATCATCTTTCAACATAGGGTTATGTAATATCAGTGTGGATATTATATATAAATTTACATATTGACCTTGGACTGAACTGGTAATGTTGAGGTGTTGTCCCAAAGCCTGGAAGATGATCTTAGCCCTGAATAATAGGCTTAGTTTCAGTCCCAGAAAGATAGTATAGTTGTGGGGTTGAAGATTATCCAATTCAGAGAGATTCTATCTCCTTCTGGATCGGCTTGAGCTGTAAGGACCTAGTTTATATTTTGATAGTCCTACTTGATTCACAATTCCTTGATTCACAAGAAAGCCTTCCTGTAGATCTATTTTGTGTACTATGAGCCCTCCTGGTGTAGGAAGCTTTAGTTATCTTTCACTTGGACTATTGCAACATGTGTTACATGGACTTTCCCATTTAAGCCCATCTCTACATGGCTTCTTCATAAAAAAAAAACATTTCAGAAGCTATCTAGAATATCTATCTATCTATGTCTAGAATGCAGTTGCTTGAGCAGTCATGATCACATCTCAATTTGCTAAAATATTGTAATACCACTATTTTGAAAGCTGCAGTGGTTGATTGACTTCAATGCAGAATTCAATGTATTGGTTGTCATCTATGCAGCCTATGGCTTAGGACCTAAATAACTTTGAGATCACCTATCCCCAATTAAACCTGTTAGTCTAATAAAAACTGTGAACGTAGGCTTTCTCCATATCTTCTTTCTCAGAGGGAAGTCATCAACAGGGATCATAATTTCTTTGGAACAACATTCTTTTAGAAATTCAAATGACTCCTATTATACTATGTTTTAGGGAAACCATTAACATTTGGTTTCTATCAGACTTTGTGGAGCTGAAGCTTAAACACTTAGGTCGCCCAATGAGAAGAGAGGACTCCTTGAAAAAGACCCTGGTGATTAGAAATATTGAAAGTAGAGAAGGAGGGATGGCAGAGAATAAGATGGTTAGATAGTGCCACTGGTGGAATGAACATGAATTTGAACAAACTCTGGCAGAGAGTAGGGAACTGGGTGAGAGCTGGCATGTTATGGTCCATGAGGACATGAAGAATTGGACATGACTTAATGACTTAATACAAGAAATCAGACTTTGAGGTTGATTTAGAAAGTTTAAATGTTTTTTCTTCTGACTTTGGAGTAGTCTAATGTAATGTTCGCAATATGCTTATATATAGAACTATACTTTGATGTCCCTATTGTAATTTTCTATTTTTTTACCTATTTTTTATTGTACATTTGTACCAGATACTGTGCAAAGTCATTGGCAGAAAGTCTAATAAATAAATAAACATTATGCAACTAGGTTTCTTCAGTATTAATAGAAATGCAGCTGTTGGACTCATTTCAGCATTCTTTGTTGTGAGGATTTATCCTTATAATTCTCCAATATTTGATGTCAGTATATCATTAGTAGTATGACAGCATTACAATGACAATATTCTATGACAATTTCCTTTTAAATTAATTTGAGACAATATAATTTCCATTTTCTTTAGTACTATGGAAAATAACTTATCTTGACCTTTTGTGGTAGATTGTTATTAAAAACATATAAAAACATCTGTCCTTTGATAATGTTGTGAAACAAGTCATGACATTCTAAGCAAGCTTTTATTAAGTTATTGGTGTTGAAGGGGGAGTCTAAATGCTAAAGAGGAAAAAATTAAAATGTCATCAGAATTAATTAGCATATATTTGGCTAAATATACATTGTAGCTTGCATCCTTAGTGAATTTCAAATAGGAGAGTAATGACTGCCATTTTGTCATGGATAACTTTACTTCCCAATCTGTTCAGATTCCCTGCAGGACTGTATGGAATAACAAGCTAATAACTAAAGCTCTCAGGACTTTGTATTGTGCTTTCCTGCCGCTATTAATTACATGTCGTCAAAATAAGATACTAAACAGGGTTGGTGACTATCTGTAGGATTTAGGGAATGAAAAGATATCCAAATTAAATATTTTATTTTTTTGAGGATCAGCGAATATATTTAAAACTAAGGAATAGACAGGTAGGCAGACCGATTGCATGGGAAATAAAACAAACCCCAGAATGATAGCCACCTTTTCAGATTGTAAATGGGTATTTACGTCATTACCAATGAAACTTATGACATTATTGGCATGCAAAAAATGGATAGAAAATATTTTGGAACTGTATTAAATATTTTTTCCCTGATAGTAGAATGCACAATTTTCCTTTAGTTTTTCACTCTCAAATCTGCTCCAAAAGATTGAGTAAAAAGTCTAAGAATCGAAGGAAAAGAAAATTCCTTAAATTCAGTACTTACTTTTGAGCTTTAGTAATTTGTTTCACCGAAGCTATAATTGGCTTGAAACAACCCCATCTTAATGTTGATATCTGTGTATCATTTCTATTGTCCTGTTTTCAGTGGACTCTTGTCTGAATATAATATAGTGATGGACACTTTGTGGTTCCATGGCTGCATAAACCCTCAAGTTCTAGGTTCAGCCCTAGAATCTTTCAAAAACAGATGTTTATTTTGTTTATTAATCAGTTTTATATAACTGCCCAGCTCACTAAAGACAACTCTGTGCAGTGTACAACAAATTGGTTGTCAAAAAATTGTAGTTTTCATAATTGACAGAGGAAAAAACTTTTGAGCACTTTGGGAATCATTATATTACTCATACGGTAGTTAATCATAATTAAAAAAAATAAAAATCAAATTTAGATTTTGTTTTCATAATGAGCAATGACAGTGGTTGTCTCTTGAAGATTCAAAATATTGAGAAATTTTTATAGACCTAATTTTATTGAAAGCTATCAGTTTTGAAAGCCTTAAGAAATTGGGCTTCTTTCAATTAATAAATAATATTTCTCTGTAACAATTGCTGCAACAATTGCTTTCAAGTTCATAATTAACAGTAGCATAAAACTGATTAAAAATTCAACAAAAGAGAGTGTTAAGATCTGTCAAAACTACGGCCAAATGTAGGAATTATGCGGTTATTGTATTTTGTATTTTTTTTCTGCTTGGATTCAGTTCTAAGTTCAGTATTTTAAGTTCATTACAAATCTATTAGTACAATTCATAGATGGATTAATATTGTTTTCTTTTTGTCAAATATATGTCTCAGAATAGTTTTTTTCATGTCTACCTACTACCCATAAAGCAATGCCATTGATTTAAATATGGTGGATCTTTTCAGATAAGGAAATTTCAGAAAATAAAATATTTTATTTATGAATGTTACCTGTTACACAAAATGGCATCAGTTCTTTATCTTTTAATACTGCAAGTAAACCAAATCAATCAACAAATAAGTTGCAGTGAGGTTGGTGCAGTGGTGGGTTGTAGGCGGTATGCCCCGGTATGGGTATAGCAGAACCTGCCCAGACCACTGGGTACCATTCCAGTATGGTGCTCCGGAGGGCTCACCTGCCCGCCTGTGCTCCTCACCTGTCTTTAAAGTCTTCAGCGCTTCCACACACACGCACCTGTGCGACGCCCCGCTGAGCAGCTGGAGTGTTGCGAAGGCTCACGGAGGAATTGCTGGACAGTAACATGCATGCGTGTGCTGCACATATGTGTTCATGCTGCACATATGTGCACATGCTGCGTGCACATGTGCTGTGAGCATCCATGTGGATGACGCTGGGCTTGTTCCAACTGTACCATTTGGAATAGGATTCGGAACCCACCACTGAGTTGGTGGCAGTTCTATTAAAACGTTTGCAATTAGCTTGTTAAATAAAAGAAACGTTTAAACATAATAAAACATAAATGTTTAAATGTAATTAAATATAATAAAAGAAATATTTGTATTATCTTCCTTTAAATGCATAAATCCTAAAAGTCGAAGGAAAAAAATGACAAGGTGGACCATTTTATCACAAGGCCCAACATACCACTGGAAAAAAATACTATTTTTTAAAAAAAACAACACAACATTTCTTAATTGTGAGATATAAGGATATTGTAATATCTCCTTAAATTATGTATTATATTTACATGGATATTTCTTAGTTTGGTATTGTCTATTTTTTGCCCAAAGGCTTTAAAAGAAGTTTATAATATAAAGTCACAAAATATAAAAATGTAACACTGGAATTTATAAATGTAATAAAACAACTTTAAATTTTTTAAAAAGTGGAAATGTGTATATATATATAGTATTTTTTATTAAACCCATCTTGTTATTTATATCTTTTTTATTCAGACGCTACAACATGTAGAAATAAACAGAGTTTAAAAACTTATTGTACACTTTTTAAAGTAAAAATGTAATTTTTTCTTATATACCCAAGTTATGTATTTACCAAATTTATAGTCCAGCCAGCTAGGCAACATTTTTGTGAGGGCTCCAAAGTATTACATTTCAATCTGTTTGGGAACATCCAATAAAGTTCAACCTTTTTCTTATGCAAAGTGCTCAAAACTATCAGGTTTTCGCCTTCATTATGTTTGCTTCATTGTGTTTCTGTGAGAAGAAACTGTTACTTCAATAATAATCTTGTTGTGAGAACAATTTCTTATTATTTCTTAGAAACTCATTCTAGCATTTTTCCATATGCTGAAATATATATGAATTAATCTGGCAAATTTCAAGATCTAGTTCAAATAGTCTTAAAATGCTCTATCATTTATAAATGGTCATTCATATCCTGGACTAATACAAGTTAACCGAAAGCATTAATAAAGTTAGGTATAACACAGCCTTATATAGCAATATTCATATTGTAACTTCATGGCATTCCATACTGGTGACAATATTACAATATATTAGTGTATATGAATGGTCCTTCTCTTATGACCACAAGTGAGCCCATTTTTTCTTTTGATAAGTACGACAGTTGTTAAATGAGTTTTTCCCATTTTACGCCATTCTTGGTGTAATCACTACAGTTGTAAAGTTACCAACACTGTTGTTAAATAAATCTGGCTTCCCCATTGACTTTACTTTTACAAAAAGTGATCATATGAACTTACGCTGAGGAACTGCAACTGTCATAAATACATGCCAGTTGCCAAGCACTCAAATTTTGATCGCATGACATGGGGATGCTGCGATGGTCATGTCACATTTTTTCAGTGTTACCGTAATTTCAAATACTCACTAAATGATTGGTGGTGAGTTGAGGACTACCTGTAGTTAAACACTTCAACAAAAGTGTAAGACATATTCATCAAGGCTAAAAGGCCTGAAATATGACAAAAAATATTGTTCACCTAAAGGACATTACAGCAAAACTGTGTGACCCTTCAGTATTATTAGCAGAATGACTTTGCAAACATTCATGAGTACCATTTTTCAAGAATTTATTTTTATTTATTTAATAGATGCTGTTTATAATTTGCTGTTATGTACTCAAAATCATTTAAAGGAATTACTGTATACAGGATTCAAACAATACAAACTATGAATTCAAACAATATGAACTGTTACAAATAATTACATAACTTAATAATGAGGTGTGAAATAGAGGTTTGATGGATTGATGATTAAATGTCACCTATCAGCAATAGAACACTCTAGAACATTTCTTTATGCTGTGAACATTAGCATATTAGCACCTGTTTATGACCTGTGTGTTGTTTTACTTAATTGATCTAGTGAGATTGACTTGTTTCTACATCAGTCTTCCTGGGCATAGAACCCTCATTAAATGCATTGTACAAACAGATACAGAAGCTTTTCCCGTTGTAACAGGCTGGAAACAGAGCTGTTTAAATAAAAGCTTTCTGGGTGTTAATTGTGTGTTTGCTGACCAAAACTAGACTGGGAGCAGTTGTCTACTTTATACAGGACTTTATAAATTCAGTCTTTGAATCTAGGATCTAGATAGGAAGCTAGCAGAAGCTTTTAATTCTCATTTGATTTATTATCTATTTCAGTACTGGGGTGCAAATCCAGAAAGATTGCTAAACAGCAGAGCATAATAAATGTAAATCCTAAAAATTCGATATAAATAAATAAATAAATAGGTATACATGTTTTCTATGCTAATGAAGGCTAGTTGGTTTACTACTCTCCCCCCCCCCCCTACCCCAATTTTACCTCCCAAGCACAAACTAGCATCTAAATGGAGAAAAATAAGGATAGGTTGCAGGTATGGAAAATAAGACAAAACCTAAAGAGGTATAGCAGGTTCCAAGGCTACTGCCTATAAGGGAATTAAATATTTGCAATTTCTAAGTAGGCTTGTTGATAAGAAAAACTGGCTCCCCAAATAAAATTCTATTTTAAAAATGAAAACCAGTCATTATTAGCAGACCAGTGTAAGATGATAAGTTTCTCAAACTGATTTTCAGTGCTGGTAAAGGAGGTGTCAGCTGTATTAGTTGCAGAGGGTGTGCTATTAACAGAAGAGGCATGGCTTATGCTAATTATTTTCATCTTATTCAACAATCTGAGTTTAAAGTGACAGATTGCTTTAGAAAAAGGCATCTGGTGTTGTGGAAAGGGATGGTGAGCTTGCTCACTTTCTCTTAGCTCGCAGACCATATCACTTTTCTTCTAATTACTTTGGTAGGACCATCCATGCCAAGGTAAGTGGTACAAGGTTTGTGATCTTTTAACATTTTTATAATGTGGCTTTATTCTTCTAGGTGATTTGTCAAGTCACCTGGAAATTCTCAAAGTTGAGGTCCAAAGAGACTAAGTAGAGCAGCTGTAGGGAAAAATATGATTGGATAAAGAAGAAAATAAAGAGAAAAGAAGATGAGGAATTCTTTCAGACACCTTATATTGAATTTTCTGATGTAGAAGCCTATATATATCTATACTAGTCTCCCTTTATTTATTTATCAGCACAAATATAACAAATGTAACAAAAAGGCAACAGTAAAAAAAAATATTGGGTTTCTGTCTGGATGGTCTCTTGTGACGAGCCGAAGGACAGAGAATGGAAGTGTGATCTTCCTCCCATATTTGGGCATACCAGGGGTTGTGACTTTAAATATACATCTATATCTCTATCTCTATCTATCTATCTATCTATCTATCTATCTATCTATCTATCTATCTATCTATCTATCTATCTCTATCTCTATCTCTATCTCTATCTCTATCTCTATCTCTATCTCTATCTCTATCTCTATCTCTATCTCTATCTCTATCTCTATCTCTCTATCTATCTATCTATCTATCTATCTATCTATCTATCTATCTATCTATCTATCTATCTATCTATCTATTACATCAGGGGTGAAATCAATTTACCTTTGCTACCAGTTCGCAAATCTGAGTGTGCCACCTCTGCGCATACGCAGGACTCATGCATGTGCAGAGCGTAAAAAACGGGACATTATAATGTCTGGGTGGGTAGCTGGAGCCTCCTGCTGCCACTGCTACTGATTCACCCGAACCAGATAGAACCGGTTGAATTGCACCATTGTGTTACTGTAGTTAAAAGAGAATATAGACAACTAATTGCATGTGGTTCAACCTACACTAGTTATATATTGATTTACTTCAAAAAGCCAAGAAACACAGGCAACAATATCTCCCCAATGTTTTGGAGAGGTTCTATAGTCTGTTTAATTTGGTCATATGGAGTGGGGTTCAGTGGAATCCAAGTCCCAAATTTCTGGATATTATTCATCTGCCTTTTCTGGATTATTTTGTTACTATAAGTTGAGTGAATTTGGCTTACACATGAACCAAATAAAATGCTAAGTTATTATATTTATATAGTTAGTTATCAATCACAGTTATATTAAAGTGGCAACTGTGGGAAGTTAGCAAACACCCCTCTCCTAGAAGAATTAAATATTCTAGGAAACATTAAAAAGGCAGAATATTATATTTCCCTTGATGAGAAATGGAGAAACATGTTTTTTGGGCATGAAGCAGACTCACTTTTAATAACCCCCACCCTCCTCAATAGCCCACAGCACATATCAGAACAAGAGATAAAGGTCTATTCATAAGCAAATGTCTTCACCCAAGATCCAACAAAGGTAGGATAGCCCTCTATCCATCTAGAAACAACTCACCACATGGCACCTGGGGAGATTATATCACGCAGCAAGATTCAACCAACCTTGGGACTTAAGACACTACAAAGTTACCCCTGCATGACCCCAGTGACGTGCGGTGGGGTTTATGGCTGGTGAGGCAAGTGGGCAAAAGCTGCCCTATGTTGGACACAGTGCCGGGGCTTCACCGCCACTTTCCAAAAGCCCAGCCGAAGCCCCGCCACTGTGTCCGACATAGAGGTGTCCCATGGGACACCTCTAATGGTGGACACAGTGCCGGGGCTTTCGGAAAGCCCCGCCAAAGCCCCGCCAAAGCCCCGCTGCGGCTTCTCCGAAAGCCCCGCCGAAGCCCCGCTGCTGTGTCCAACATAGAGGCATCCTGTGGGATGCCTCTAATGGCAGACACAGCGCCGGGGCTTCAGCAGGGCTTTTGGAAAGCCCTGCCAAAGCCCCGGTGCGGCATTCCGAAAGCCCCACTGAAGCCCTGGCGCGGCTTTCCAAAAATCCCGCGGGACACCTCTAATGATGGACACAGCACCAGGGCTTTTGGAAGGGCTCTACCACACCAAGAGAGAACCCATCTTTCTCCCCTCTCCTACAAAATAGCATCAGAAGGAGAAAGGGGCAGATTATATTAATGAAGACATCCCACACTTAAAGTGGTTCCCCTAGACAGGAAATGGAAAATGATTATAAACATGCCTGCTGAATGGTCTCCTTGCTTTAACAGTTTTGGGTTGCCGAAACATAAAAAAAAAAGCCAGCCCGAACGCCAGCAGCGGCGGGTAAAACACACCCACACACCCACATACACACACACACAAATTACTTACAATAATACTATTACTTACAAATTACATTAATTTTGAATTCCTCCCACTCCCTCCAACCCACATACCTTTTCCAGCTCTTTCACAGAGGATTTCAACTCTGCTCTTGTCTGCCATGATGAAAATGTAAAAATGTAAAAGGAAAAAGACAAGAGCTGCTGAGATAAGGCTGGGCTAGCTGCTGCCAGAGTCTCCAATGGATGACTCTGCTTAACTGTTTAAAAAAGCCTCTTTAAAAAGTGCCCTCTACAGGAGGAGGTGAGAGAACCACATGCCTCATCTACATAAGGAATTTTTTGCCTGTTAACCCTTACTTAACTCTGCTCGAGTGATCATAAAGATAGACTAAATGAGGCACATGGTTCTCCTGCCTCCTCCTGTAGAGTGCACTTTTTAGAGGCTTTTTTAAACAGTTAAGCAGAATCATCCATTGGAGACTCTGGCAGCAGCTAGCCCAGCCTGATCTCAGCAGCTCTTGCCTTTTTCCTTTTTCCTTTTCTTTTTTTTTCATGATGACAGTGGTGAAGCCTTGCCTCCCCTGCCTCCCCTGACTGCACGTCCCTGCATGGCCCTATATGAGTCTGACAACCAATCAGAATGCATTTCTTACACAGGAACAGGAAGCTCCAAGGCAGGGCCCAAGAGAGGGTATAAATATCTCTCTCTCCCACCCATGTGCTTTTTCTTTTGCCTAGGATCTCAAACCACGTGGTCCAGTCCACCATTAAACCATCTTTCCAAGCAGTCTCCATATTTCCAGTGTCTTCCTTCCCACTTGGAACTGAACCCTGATGTATATTTCTTCCAACAAAACTTTTGAGCATCCCTAATGTTTGGAAATTGAAAGTTGAAAACTTTGACATCCCCTACCAGGCAGTTATAATGTGTAGGTTGGATCTCATCATCATTATAAGGAAAAACTGAAATAATGTATTGGAATAAATGTTTCAATTAAAATGAAAAGCAGCTAGTTATAAAGACAAAGATGTGCTTTGTTAATATTTTTCCTCTTCTCAAAAATTCATTTTACCATAAATATAAAATTCCACTTAATAAAACCCAACTCAAAAAAGTTGGAAATAGATAAAAGCATATGAATGAGATTGACAACTATAGAATAATTTGTTTTTGTGTCAGAAGCCTCTTAAACTGTAGGATTGCTTGCTTGGAATTATTATCCCTCTAAGGCAGGGTGTCAAACTCGATTTCACTGAGGGCTGCATCAGGATTGTATTTGACCTTGGAAGATTGACATGGGTGGGGCCAGGGTGGGTGGGGCCAGCTCGACATCACTTGGGGTGATGGGGGAACCTGTGGTGACCCAAGTCCTCTGCCAGTGAAAATGAGCTCCTGAGCTATATTTCCGGCTGCTACCTTCTGCCTCCTGCAATCCCCTGCAATCTTCTGCAAATGAAAATGGAGCTTAGAAGGGCCGTACGTGGCCATCCCGAGCTCCGTTTTCACTGCCAAAGGCACTGCAGGCTGGTCCCTTGCTGTTTTTAGAGTGGCACTGCAGGCCAGATCTAAGCACCCTGCAGACCAGATCCAGCTCTTGAGTTTCACACCCCTGCTCTAAAGAGAATCTTGGAATATGAAAGCAGTGCTAAGAGATAGAAAAATTGTGTATGCGTATGTATAGAAATATATATCACCACAATTAGGTGAGGTGGACTTAGACGTTTCACGTAGCCTATTTAATTTGGTATAAGCTCCCATTTCCCTGTTAGAAGGACTCGGCAGTGTGCAATTTAATCAATATAATAAAACTTTATCAAGCAAATAATTTAGGATTAATAATTTTTTAAAAATGTAAAACAACATTGTACAATTACCAAAAAATGGATAGCAGATAGGGAGATTAGGAGTTGTTAATACAGGTAAGGTAGTCTCACGGACCCACCAGCCCCATTGCTGTGTGGCCCCTTTATGGAAGGCCAAGAGATTGGGGTCTTTCCTCAACTTTGAGGGCAACAAGTTCCAACTTTGCAGAGAAAGCCTCTTTTTGATCCCCACCAGTCACAATTCTTTGTTTGATGGAGTTTGTAACATGCAGTAGTGGGGTTCCGGATCCCGTTGCAACAGGTACAGTGCAATGGCACCTGGCGTCCCCCACATGCACATGCGCAGCATGTGCGCACACACGTGCCTGCGTCCTTACCTCCATGATGCTCCAACTGTTGGCGGAGCATTGCGCAGGCGCCGTATGCTCCATGCACAGAAACGCCAAAGAGCTCAAATACAAGTAAGGAGGTTGGGCAGGCGGGTGGGCCATCCCGAGCACCATACTGGAAAGGTACCCAGTGCTCCTAGCAGGCACCGGTACGCCCGTACTGGGATGTACTGCCTGCAACCCACCACTGGCAGCATGCCTTCCTTGCCTAAATGCAAAGTTGGGCAAAGACCCTCCTGGCCATGACTGCCACCTGATTTTTGAATAGGAACTGTGAGACTAAGACCACAAGCTACGCCCTGGTCTTTCCTAGTGGTTTAATAGCAGTTTAATTCCATTGCATTCCTGGTATAATAAAGAAAATTACTGTAGTGAAGCTAGAAGAAGGATATGTCTAACCAGGATCTTCCTGGTTTATTTTTTGGATGGAGCTGTTGCAAAAAAAAAAGCTTTACTCTTTGTAATGGAGGTGAAGTATGTGTAACCATGTGTCTCAATTTTGCAATTATTTAAGGAAATTAAGAGAACTGGCTAAGAAACTAAATAAACAGATCAATATTGCTTATGAGGCATGTAGTTCATTGCGGGGCAACCAATAATAACATTTAAATTTGCAAACCATTAAACAAATAAACAAAGTAATAGCTCATTTCTTGAGAACCTCTTTACTAATTTTGTAATTATCTCAGAAAATGATATTTTAAATGATACTTACTGTTCAAAAGTATTAGTTTTAGAACTTTATTTGTGTATAATCTGACTGATCTTGAATATTGTGAAATGATTCCTAAAGTATAAATTTGGCTCAGAGTTAGTATGCTTATTTATCTGTTTTTAAAAGCTTGTACTTACTTCCACAGAGAAAGCTGCCAGAGCAACCTGAAAGATCAATGGTATGATTATCCCATGGTTTTTAGATATTCCAGTAAATAGACTACGGTAAAAGGATTAGAAGAGAGGAGGCAAGAAGCAAGGTTTACAGTTACTAAAAAAACCTGCTAATATGGAAGCAGTTTAAGGAAAGGAACAGCTAAATGTCTAAATATCACCTTCATAAGACTTCTTTGAACAGAACTTGTTGTCTTTCCTTTATCTCCAATCTGATAGAAAATATGTTGCTGTTTTACTGTTGATGGAGAAGGAGGTAACTTCTCAGAACTGCTGTCTGAATGCCCCTAAATTCCTTTGATCCCCTTTTTATAGTTGGGTCAAAATCAAAAACTTTTATCAGCTACTCATTGCACATCAACTGGCCTCGCTCATCTTATTCCATCCATTCTGAATAAATCCAGAGGAAGATAACAAACATGAAATTAATTGTTATTATGCTGAATTCTTCCCCCATTTTATGCTCAAACCCCTGTTTTTTATCCTATTGTGATCATAATAGATCTTCCCCTGGGTTTCACCCAGTATGGATGGAATAAGATGAATGAGGCCAATTGATGTACCGTGAGTAGCTAATAAATCTTAGAGTTTTGCAGGATTGAGATATTAAAAATCAGTGGAAAATTACCAAACATTGGCAATAATATCTGGTAGGAAATAAAGGACCCGAGTTATATTATGCTTTCAAAAACACTTGGCCTATGTAAAAGATCAATATTTTCTAGGGAAAAAATCTTCATATAGCCTGCCTTCTCCTTCTATCATGTCCAGACATTCAAAAATATGCCCACAATCTTTTTTATTGATTTGTTTTCTCAGATTTCCTATTTTTATAAATTTATTGATACAATTTTATGCAAATATTTCTCTTAATCCTGATCTCTATTGGTCTCTTTCCCTACATTTTTCTCTCACTTTGGTTTAATTTTCTGCTCTCTTTTTTTTTTAGTTTCTATTGCTTTCCATTCTAAAGCTTACACAATGCTCAGTGGCTGACATCTATTACCATTGATATGAGCAAATACCATACAGAAACAATCACAGAAAAAAAAACCTTAGTAGAATAAAAACAGACATATAAACTAAAGTAAAATACCAGATAAGATTTTACTGGAGAAATCAATGATTTTTAGTCAAGTATGTCTTGCCTGATTAATCACCTCCATTTCATTCATTCTTAATGAGTTACACCCTGTTTCTCTGATTCCTGTGTCTTAATATATTTTTTTCCTACAAGAACTATTCTTAATTTGATACCATGTAAACCAATTGTCTTCAAGGCAAGCTTTTGGAAGTGCTGCACTAAAAATAAGTGAAAATCTACTGCTCAATTTTTTTCCCTTACCAGTTTTACAACATAATGAAATAATTATGATTCCATGTTATCTTGTATTAATTGTTTTCTTTAAAAATGAAACAGCTTTGTTGTCTTACAAATTGTAGTAATTTGGTTGAGGCTACAAATCAGTTTTATATTGGATGGAGGTACATATGTTTATAGCATCCTGTTGTGCTATGAATGTTAACTAAACTGTCTCCCATGAATTCAGAATAGAGCTTTGTTTTAAAACTTGGGACACGCTTTCTTTGATTAGCTTAATTTATGCTTGAAATAAGTTGGGGTCTTATTATACTGGAACACAGAAATTGTTGTGATATGTCAAGGCTGCATCTTGCTAATAAAAATAGCTATTTATTACATTAACTAATTTTAGGTCCACAACTTTATTATTACCCGTATTTTGTTCTTAACGTTAGCATCCTTGTTCTACTTATTTAAATGCATCTAAAGAACTGAAAGGAATTTGTTTTGGCCTGCAAAGATTACAGAGGTCTTGGACCAGGGGTGGGTTCCTGCCAGTTCTAACCTCTTTTATAGAAGAGGTTCCACAAATCTACAGAGTCGTTTAGAACTGGTTTCAGCTCTCTCCCCCCTTCCTGTCCACACATCATCAAGATGAAGAGCAAGAGGAGGAATTCTGGGAGTTGAAGTCCACAAGTCTTAAAGCTGTTAAGTTTGAACACCCCTGGGGTTTTTTCCCCTAAAGGTTAGGAGTGCAAGGGTCTTGTAATTTGACAGCTTTAAGACTTGTGTGCTTCAAATGCCAGAGTTTCTGAGCCAACATTTTGGTTGCTAAGCAAGAACATTGTTAAGTGAGTTTCATCACATTTTACAAGTTGGCCAATCCTACTCTGTCACATGGCCTGCAAGACACTCCCACAAAGCAGGCCACACCTACAGTAGAGGTTCTAAAAAATTTGAAACCCACCACTGTCTTGGGCATATGAATCTTTTCACCAGAAGTACTTTCAGCTGCATGAACTGAGAGAAGGGATGAGTGTTCACTTTGTCTTTTGTCAATATAGCTTCTTCTCTATGCCTAGGATCAGAAGCATTGCTTCTAGTTTCTCAAGAATCTCATATTAGCGGAACCAAACGTTCACTTTTTGTTCTTTGAACAACTCATGACACTTAAGGAGAGCGAGACAGCTTTTGTAGGCAGTAGATGACAGAAGGCAATAGCAAATTGTTGGAAAGGCTATTCTACTATTTCAAAAGAATCCAGTTGCTTTCAGGAGCACTGATATGTGCTGTTCCATCACCAGTTCTGAGGAACAGTTCACCTTTCAGACTCATAGTTTTGGAAAATTGAATAAAAGGAGTGTCATTTTGTTCTTTCCCATACAGAACAATGGGGAAAAGCTACCTCTATACTTTTGGGCTCAATTAAAATAACAGAGTTGGAAGGGACCTTGAAGGTTTTCTGTTCCAACCCCTTGCTTAGACAGGAAACCGTACACCACTTCAGACAAATGGATATCCAACATCTTCTTTAAAACTTCCAGTGTTGGAACGTTCACAACTTCTGGAGGCAAATTGTTCCATTGATTAATTGTTCTAACTGTCAGGAAATTTCTCCTTAGTTCTAAGTTGCTTCTCTCCTTGATTAGTTTCCACCCATTGCTTCTTGACCTACCCTCAGGTGCTTTGGAGAATAGTTTAGCTCCCTTTTCTTTATGACAGCCCCTGAGATATTGGAACTCTGCTATCATGTCACCTCTAGTCTTTCTTTTCATAAAACTAGACATACCTAGTTCCTGCAACCCTTCTTCATATGTTTTAGCCTCCAGTCCCCTTTTGAATACTATATATTCATGTGATATAGTAGATTTTTATTGTTTAGGATTACTTTTATCTGAAGATCTCTGAATCTAGTATTTCATCAATATAGATTACAGAACTCGAGATTGAGGTGTTTTACATGCTAAAATCAATAATAGTTCCATGTGCTTTTCATATGTTATAGCCAGAGGCCATAACTATGAAACACTACAGGTAAAATAAAATATTATTGATTAAGCATGCCAGGACAGTAATCAATCAAATCATTTTTTACAAATTCTGTTTTGATCATGGCATCTAAAAGAGCTAAGTTCCTTTACATATATGATATGCTTTTCACACAAAAGGCATTATTGCTATTAGCAAAATAATAGCAATATTACTTAGACTTATATACGGCTTCACAGTGCTTTACAGCCCTCTTTAAGCAGTTTACAGTGCTAGCATATTGCCTCCAAAAATCTGGGTCCTCATACCAACCTTGGAAGGATGGAAGGTTGAGTCAGCCTTGAACTGGTGAGATTCAAATTCCCAAACTGCTGGCAGCCGGCAGTCAGCAGAAATACTCTGCAGTACTGCATTCTAACCACTGCACCACCATGGCTCAATTATTATTCAGATAATAAAGAACACTTTAAATTACAGAAGGTATCACCAGTGATTATGACATTTACTACTGCAAGAAATTTAAAATGAGAAGTAAACACTAAACAAAATACAATTTATTTTTTTAAGCTTTTGGTGATTATGGAGAAATATATAAACTCAAAACTCTGACTGAAATTGTATTGGAAGTTTCACTATTGATTTTATGAACTCAACTGACAGTTTCCTACCATGATATAATGCTACTAATTAATTAAGATTGAGGGATTTCAAACAGGTCCTGGCATGAGAATGCTTTTCTTTTTCTTGACAGTTTTTCTATGAATAAGAAGCAAATGGCTTTTCCAAAGGGAATGATAAATGTCTTATTTCCTTGGTTTTCACACTTTATATTGAATTAAATGATTCCTAGAGTTCTGTTTAATATATCTTCCCTTCAAGGATTTATGTTAGGATTTCAACCAATGTATGAAACAAAAGTAAGACCTCCCTCCCCTCCCTCCCTCCCTCCTTCCCTGTGTTCAGGAGAGCCAAATATGTATTGTTTGCATTGAACTATCTGGTGGATTCCATTTTCCTTTAAATAAAATACTTCGGTTTCCTGAGTGGAATCCTTTCTTGAATCTTAGCAGTTCTGTTTTAATTACAGTCTGTTGGTGTTAAACAGACTGAATCATTAGAAGAGGCAATGCAACTCATTTTTTCACCTCAGCATAATCATCAGTGGTATGAAGTGATGTTCTATCTCCAAACTCTACTTGGTTTGTATCTCTTAGGGCCTTGATGGTGAACCTAGGGCACAGATGCCACAGGTGACATAGAGAGCCATATTTGGTGGTATGCCAGCTGTCAGTTCCGGTGCATATGTGTGCATGCTGGCCAAGTTATTTTTTGTCCTTCCGGAGGGCCGGGGGAGGCCATTTTTCTCCTCCCCAGGCTTCAGGAAAGCCTCCGGAGGCTGAAAAATGGGCCCAATGGGCCAACCGGAAGTTTGTTTCCGAACTTCTGGCTGGGCTGTTGGGGCCGTTTTTCGCCCTCCACAGTCTCCAGAGGCTTTCCTGAAGCCTGGGGAGGGAGAAAAATGGCCCCAGTGGGTCAACTGGAAGGGGTCGTTTTTCACCCTCCCCAGCCTTTACTGAAATCTGGGGAGGGAGAAAACGGCCTCTCCCAGCTCCCCAGAAGCCCTCCAGAAGCTGGAAATGGCAATTTTGGCACGCTGTAAGAAAAAGGTTCACCATCACTGTCTTAGGGAGTGTCTTCTACCACAGAAACACAATTTTTATGTTGCTATTCCAGTACCCCTTTTTGGCAAAATGATATAAATTGTCATATGACTGTGTGTCAGGCATAAAATCCTCTTATCTTTGCTACCAGTTCGGAACCGGGAGTACGCAACACTTCTGCGCATGCACAGAGTGTCCGTGATGACATTTGGGTGGGTAGATGGAACCTCCTGCCACCACCGCTACTGGTTCACCTGAACCGGGGCAAACTGGCAGAATACCACCTCTGCTCTGGTGTGTGTGTGTGTGTGTGTGTGTGTGTGTGTGTGTGTTTACCTGGCCTTTCTGAACTTCAGAATTGAATCATAAGTACCTGGAGAGGGTGGAATCATAACTTTGAACACCCACTAAGCAATTGGTCATAAAGGATTATCTATGTGCATGTTTGTATTGTGTATGTCACTAAAAGTCGCATACAAAAATAGGTTACTTTAAAAAAAAAGTATTTGCCAAAATATGATTATAAGGAAAACTATATACAGAAATGTATATAGGTAGTTTTCGACTTACAGCGGTTCACTTAGTAACCATTTGAATTTACAATGATAGTGAGAAAAGTGACTTATGATCATTTTTCACCATTATGACTGTTGCAGCATCACATGGTTTACATTCGGATTCTTGACAAATGGTTCATATTTATGACAGTTGTATTGTCCCTGGTTTATGTGATCCCCTTTTGTCATCTTCTGATGAGCAAAGTCATTGGGGAAGTCAGGTTCACTTAACAACTGTGTAACTAATTTAAAAACTGCATTTTTCTTGCCAAATGTGGCAAGAAAATGCATCAAATGGGGCAAAACTCACTTTACAATTTTCTCACTTAGCAACATAAATTCTGGATGCAGTTGTGGTCATAGGTTGAGGACTACCTATACATTAGGAACTATAATTTTTATCTTGACTTTCTTGCTCTACAGTATATTGGCTTTCTCCAGATGTGTCGATATTACCATTCTCAGAATTCTAGCCAGCATCTCGGGAGTATTAATCCTTCACATTTTATAGGCATCAGGTAGGGGAATGGTGGCTACATGCAATGTACTCAATCTGTCCTAAAATGGTATGCTAGAAATAGAGTAAACAATTACTGATTCACTGGTTAGTGATTTATATAATTTGTCTTAAGTTCCTGTGTTCTCCCGATTCTTTTTGGTGCAATGCTTGCTTAAACGTGCATCCAAGAACGAAAAACTCTGTTTGAATTAGACCTTTCTGTCACCTATTAAGTATATGATAGCTTTAGTTGGGAGTAAAGAAAATGTGCACTATGATCACATGCTGTTCACAGTATGCATTTTCTTTCCTCTAACTAAAGCCTTAATATACTTAAGAGGTGATATCAAGGTTTGTTTGGTATTCCATATATCTAACATAGTACACTAGCAAATGTTGATGCATTTGGAGCAGCAGAGAGATATTGCTTAAATTTAAAGCAGTTTATTGTCTGTAGCTATTGGAAAACAGATTTTCACAATGATTTATTATGATGACAATGAAGATCCCAAAACGTACTCTTGCTATTGTGCTCTGCAGATGAATTATTGGAGATTGCAAACAGCATGTTATTTCATATATGATTCCACATGAAATCTCTTTTCTTTTTTCTCCCTATGATGATTCACATATGGAGTAAATGGGGCTTTAATTCTCTGGGATTTTAAAAAAAACTCACTATGTTGGTTCAGAAAATGTGGCTGCATCAATGTCTGAACACCAAAACCATCTGATTCTTTCTGAGATTCTGGATACAAAGCCTTGCTAGATTAAACTGATAGCTTTGCTCAAAATCTCTTTATGGACTGTTAATCACCAAAGCCTGGATTATAATATACCACAAATGTTTACAAAACAAGAAGTTATTTTTCTATAACTCTGATTGGATAAGCTGATCAAGATCTGAATGGCATTTTCTTGAGCAATAATCCTGCATTAGAAGAAGATTTCAAAGAATCATAATAGTAACAGCAACTCTTTTGGAAAGCTACTTCTACAGGGCGGGGCATAACCTTTTCCTAGGGGGTCACAGCAACACTTGTAATAACAACACAAATAATTCATACACCATTCGAAAGCCCATCAAAAACTGAGTTTATTGACACGATTTAATAGTCAGTATGACCACCATTAGCCCTTCGAACAGCATTCAAACGAGGTGGATAAGAACACAACAAATCTTCAAACAGTTCCGTTCGATTTTCCAGATTTTCCAGAGGGCGGGGCATAACCTTTTCCTAGGGGGTCACAGCAAGATCGACAGCAGTTTACAACTTCCGCGACACCTCATTTTAAAGCCCATAAAAAACTGAATTGAATGAGCTATTAAATGTTAAATTTGTTTCGGTTGAAACTTTGAGAATGAATTTGGAAACTGTTGAAAAATCTGGAAAATCGAACGGAACTGTTTGAAGATTTGTTGTGTTCTTATCCACCTCGTTTGAATGCTGTTCGAAGGGCTAATGGTGGTCATACTGACTATTAAATCGTGTCAATAAACTCAGTTTTTGATGGGCTTTCGAATGGTGTATGAATTATTTGTGTTGTTATTACAAGTGTTGCTGTGACCCCCTAGGAAAAGGTTATGCCCCGCCCTGTATGTTTCAAAAATTAAAAACATATAGTTTTTTAAATTACAATATTATTAGTCCCTGTATAAATATTCACCCAGAGGTTCTTGGGGGAAACAATGTGACAATTTTAATACCATTGATGAATACTTTATCTGAATATTTCATATTGTAATTGCCAATATTGTTCTTTTATTAATCTACAGCATGGGTTGTCAACCTGGACCTACCACCAACTAGTGAATGTTTCGGAATTCCAGGTGGGTGGTAGGGACTTCAGAGGTTAAAACCTCCTTTTGAGCATGTGGGTAGGCGCGAGCGCACACATCAATAAACTATTGTGCGCATGCACGCAAACAAGCAAACACGTGGAAACCGATAGCAAGGACAGGCAGATAGGTTTTGTTAGCTTATAAAATAAAGCGGAGCAAAGCAGTTGCAAAATAGGAGAAAGAAAAGTTATAGGTAGGAGGAAGGTAAAAAAAGGAGATAAAAAGGAAAAGATAAAAAAAATTACAAAAAAAGGGAAGAAAAATAGAGAAAAGGGAATAAAATAAAGGAGAAGAGTAAGCAGTGTTTAGTTTGGCTCATAAATTAAGCTTTGTTATCTTATAAAATAAAAGAAAATAATAAGTAAAGGAAGAGGAAGGAGAAAATAAAAAAGTAAAAAAGAGATCCTTGATATAGTGAAATACTATAAGAAAGGTAAAGAAGAAGGAGGAAAAGGAATTTTGTTTTGATGGTGACACTTAATAAAAATTGGCACCTAATACAGCATTGTTTTTGGCGTTTATAATAAAAGGGAAAAGAGGAGGGAAAAAGCACTGTGTGGAGTGCAGATCAAAACGTAAGAGTAAAAGTAGTTGTTAAATTGTGAAACAAATTTAGAACCCATGTCTGAAAAAAAGAAGTATGCTCATGTTCCACACTTGCGCAAAAACTGGTGGGCGGTAAGGAAATTTTTCCATCAAGAAAGATCCATGAGTGGGCGGTAGGTAGAAAAAGGTTGACTACCACTGATCTACAGACTATTTAAATACATGCCTTCCTCTCCCTCTCTCTCCCTCCCTCCCTCCCTCCCTCCCTCCCTCTCGTTATACACATATGTTCGCACCCACTTTAATTTGATTTGTGTCAGTATAAACACTACTGCCTGCATATCCACCTTGACATTGCCTGATGTTGCCCCAGAGTCTTATGGGGTTGGAAAGAATCATCTTTGTGTTTTATTTAAGTTTATAAATATTAAAAGCTTAGATCGATGTAATTCAAGACATCCATAATTTAATTTTAATTTACCAAAACTGCACCTCTTCTTGTGGAAATGTAAATTTCTTTATTATGTAATGAAAACAGTACAAATACAAATTACCCATTAGAGTCAGTGTAATAATTAAAATATGTCTAGGTACTTAAAATATATCCACATACAATTGAAATATTTTTGATAGGCTCTTATAACGGATGACAGTATCAGAATGGATTTGCCTTTTGTGATTCCTATTTCTGTGCCATCAGTGTTGATTCTTAGCAACCAGATCTTCTCCAGGAAATCTGCTTTCTCTATAACATCTGAAATTTTTAATTAGCTTGAATGAGTAGAAATCCATGGACACTTTTCCTTGTTAGTAATGAAAATGCAAACCCTTTATTTTTGTGCCCATAAGATGCTAACAATATTAATATTGATGACTGGCAGTCCTAATCAATAATACTAGCTTACAATGTTGTTGCAGCATGCTAGAAAGACAGACCCCATGAGTTCTAGTCCCATCATAGCCATGAAAGCCAGCTAGGTGATCTTGGGCCAGTCTCTCTCTCTCTCAGCTCTATTTACCTCATAGAGTTGTTGTTGTTGTGAGGAAATAGGAAGAGAAAGGCGTGTTGAATATCTTGATCCCTTTAACTTATTTGTAAAAATAATAAAGGCATAGTACAACTAAATAAAATTGTTGCATTTCATTGATTTTGAGCTTACGTCTTTTGACTGACCCACCTGCTTGGCTTACTTTTTGCATTATTGTTCCCAATATAATTTAAAGGCTGCACACCCCTATTTTATACCAACAAGTAATTTTCCTTCATGGATTTGAAAGCATCTTAGTATCTTAGTCTTCAAAACCAATAAATTTTCTTCTGTCTTTTGAAGTTTTTTGGGGGTGTGTGTGTGTTCTTTTGAATCAATATTGACTCTAAATTAGTTCCTGCAATTTTCTTGACAAGATTTCAGAAGTGGCTTGCCGTCAGTGGTGGGTTACGGATCCTGGTGCAACTGGTACGGTGCAACGGGGCCCAGTATCCACCACATGACCATGCACAGTGCGCGGGCATGCATCCTTACCTCTTGCAATGCCTCTGTGATGCTCCAGCTGCTTGGTGGAGCGTTGTGCAGGCACTGTGCACTCTGTGCGCGTGTGCAGAAGCGCCGAAGAGCTCAAATATAGGTAAGGAGCTCGGGAGGGCAGGTGGACCTTCGGGAGCACCGTACCAGAACAGTACCCAGTACTCCGGGTAGGTACTGATACGCCCGTACTGGGGCATACTGTCTGCAACCCACCACTGCTTGCCATGATTCCCTTCCTAGGGCTGAGAAAGAATGTTTGGTCTGATGTTACTCATTGGCTTTGTACGTAAGGTGGGATTTATAGTATCCTGGTTTCTGGCCTGCTTTAACTATTTACACCAATATGGCTCTCTTTCAAATAAATAAAAAGTAAAAAAATGAAAAGTCCATATCATATCCAATCCCAAAGACCATTATTTTCTATTGAGTTTTAATAACTGAATAGACTGTGACTAAGTTATATTATCTTTTGAGTTTGTATAGGGCCTTTGGAAGCAAGGGGAATGGGGCAAAGGTGTGCTGCTGCCGGCATTACTGCCAGTTTGGTGCTTGCATGTGTGCCTGACATACGCTCTGCGTGCATGCACAGTTGCGTGTAAATAGGACTGTGCATGAGCAGAACATTAAAAAATTCCCCAAAAACAGGCTGCAGCAACTGAGGAACTGGTTCGGAAGTGTGGCCAGCCTGAGTCATTGCTGGTTTTGCAACCCAGGCCATTATTCTACCACCAAATCAGGCCAAACTGGTAACAACCCACCTCTGGAATGGGGCGAGTAAGAATAAATACAGACACAATTGCCATTATTAATCAAGATTGCTCATTATATGCATCAACATAATTTTGCATCTATGTGAACTACTACTAATGGTCTATGATACAATTCTCATGTATCTAAGAATATTCAACTCAATTTAGTATACTTTTTGGGGATAGGACTCTTACAGGTCATTTATCTGCTAAATTCTTGGTGTTATCTCCCCATGGTCAAGTTTAGAAACCCCAATTTAACACAGAGTTTCATATATCCTCTGCTACTGAAACTGTATATTGAGTAATCTCTATTAAAAATGGAAATTATTTTAATTTGTAACCATTGTTTTTTTAAAAATAATTTCTTAAATATCCTGAAGTTTCTTGAATGTAAAAAATAATATATTGTTAACATAGAAAGGCAGAATATGTATTAGTGACCCATTATTTATTTTAAGTAATTACATTGTGGTAAAACAGAAATGTCTGTTTGTAACATATATCTGACTCCTGGCAAAAGTAAACATATGCAGACCTTGGGAATCATGAAAATAGAATTATGTTTTCAATTATTCTCACATTTCTTTATTTTGTCACGTGTAGTTCATGTTCAGTATTTTCAGTTAGGAATTAGAAACAAACCTAACTTTTTTTTTATTGATGTATAATTTATGGCCTACTTTCCCTTCAAAGATTGGTGCCTAGATGACTGCAAATAAAGCTAAGAGATTGATCTTGAGCCAGCTCTGTTGTTTTAGTTTTATTTCAGACTTGTGATGATGATAAAAGGAGATGGACTGAAATCCCTAGCTAATAGCTATCATACTGATGGAGAGGATTGATCTATCTACTTTTTGTTTGTTTGTTTAAAGTGACTGGTAGTATTTTTCTAGATGGACATTTTTCTAGCCCTACTTAGAAATGGCAGAGATTGAATCAACAGTTTTTATCATGTAAAGCATATGCTCTAGCTTTATACTGTACTCCTACCATCTTTGGAAGATTTATTTATTTAGTTAGAAAACATGTTTAGTTTTGTGTTCTTTAATTCTGGGAAGCTCACAACCACAACAATAAAAGCATTTAAGGAGCAATAAAAAACCCAACATCCCCCCTCCCCAAAAAAACCTAGCCAAGTACTCCAAAGAAACACTCTCCAGAAACACAACAAGCGCTGGACTCTAGCCTCAGTGCTTGGAGAATAGCCAGCTTTTAAGGACTTCCAGAAGGCTAGAGAAATCTGTTGGATCTACCAGGGGCAGAACCTGCCCTTGAGAAAGTGCACTTTCAGCCCCTTTGGATGTCAACCTTTAAGGGAAGGGACCTGAAAGGCATCCACCTTACCTAATTTGATGGAATGAGCAGATACTCTCAGAGAAAGCTAGTTCTGCAGGTCACTATGCAGCGGTGGGTTTTACATTTTGTTACTACCGATTTGCCGTGTGTGTGCCCACTTTCTGTGCATGTGCCTGGTCTCAAAACGTCCCTACATAGGACGGCATAAAGCTGGGGTGGGTGGGCAGGCTGCTACTGGTTCGGGCGAAATGGTTCGAAGCGGCTGAATACCACCTCTGATGCTATGCAGAGCTTTAAATATGACAACACTATATGAATTGACAGCACTGTATGAATTGAATTTAAAGTTGCGAAAAATGTATCATATTAATTAAATATGACCATAAAGAGATAGTTTGAAATATTTTATATATAAGTTCTTGAAAGGAAGTTATTTTAGTTAATTAATTGAAACATTTATAGCCCTCCCTACTTTCATAAGCATAAGATAAAATTAAGCAGTATATTAAAAATCTAAAATTGTACTAACCAAAATTCAATAATGGAAAGTCACAGATTTTTAGCAGTGCCAGTAGGATATGGCCAGGCTGTGATTAAACTTTGAATGCAGAGTAAAAACAACAGATCTTTACCACTGAAAAACAAATGCTTTTGATATCAGCCCAGCCTCCAGAAAAGAAACGTTCCAAAGCAGAGGATGTCCAACAAAGCACATCTTCTTTTACATCCCCACAAAGCACCTCCCTCAAATATGAGGTGCTGAGGAGATCCTAATATCTAGGCATGTACATACTGGGAGCAATGTTCTCAAATACTGACCTTCTCAATTATATAGAACAGGGGTGTTAAACTCATGATGAGATGTCGTCACATTATATATCACAACTTTTTTCCCCTTTTGGTAAACCAAGGGTGGACATGGCCAGCACGTGACACATCTGGCCTGTGGGCCGACAGTTTGACACCCCTGATAATGTAGAACCTTTAATATCATTACATGATCTTACGTTTGATTAGTAAAATATAGTAGAATTCATTTAGTGTCTCATGGCTCTAAATATGTTCCAGATTATGAGCACATTGTTGCATTCTGTACTACTTTCAGCTTCTGTATCATCTTTAGACTCATATAAAGAATATTGAAGTAGCTTAACTGTTGTATATTGTGTTGTGTTGAGGGAAAGACGCAGGAGCCATGGATCAGAGAGTAAGATGTTTATTAGTAGGTGACAAGCGATTCAGAATGTGTTACAACTGTCACAGTATTTATACTCTCAGGTACCAACTGTCATTTAACTGTCATTACAACCACCAATCACAGGCTGTGCTTCGCCCAACCAATTAGAACGCAGCACGCGTTCTAATTGGTCGGGCGAAGCACAGCCTGTGATTGGTGGTTGTAATGACAGTTAAATGACAGTTGGTACCTGAGAGTATAAATACTGTGACAGTTGTAACACATTCTGAATCGCTTGCAACCTACTAATAAACATCTTACTCTCTGATTCCATGGCTCTTGCTTCGTTCCCCTCACAATTTACAACACTAACTAAAAGGTTATCAGAGTATGGGCTACTGGTCCATACGATATTGCCATTCCTGTCTGCAGCTGACATACCAGTTGCAGCTTCTAAATGTATTCTGGGTTGGAGAGATCATTTTGGCCTTGACTAATAATTGAATCTCGCAGGACATCAAAGTTCTGCACCTTCTCTTTCAGAATTACTTGAGTCCCCTACTTTCTCTACTTTCATGAGAAGGAAAGATAATACCAAACTCAGACTCCTCTGATGAATCCACTCAAACTTTTTGTATAGCAAGTGTGACAAAATACATCACTATAGGATCCCATAACTTGACATTTGGGACTGAGCAAGCTATCATAGTCTGGAGAAGAACTGCTGCAAATCAGGGCTTCCTACTGCAATCCTAGAAAGTCACCTCAACAAGAAACTAGTTTTGATGATATCAAAAGCCACTGAGAGAGATCAACAGTGTTGTATTTCCACTTCTGATCATGATTTCATGCAGTTGGTTTCCAAGAAGCTATGGATGCAGGTATTCTGTCATTTTCTGTGGGTGATCATGTTTTGTTAAATGGTTGTGAATACATTCGTTTTAATTTGTTCTCCAGCAATCAGTTACAGTTCTGAAAAGGTCTCCCTATTTTTTATGATAGCGTCTGAAAATGAAGTTTGCAAGTGAGCAGTAGTTTAGATTAAAGCTAGTAAGTATGATAATGAACAATAGAGGCATGTTTTTGTTAGATTAGAAATATTATTTCTTAGAACTCAAGGTGCAAATTATGCTGTGCCATGATGTTTCTTTCAAGCACGTAAGATAAAATTAACATATCTAAATTGGATCAGCCTGAATAGGTTTCCCTGCTGTTTCATCTTCTCAGCTGCAGTCAGGCCCGCAGGTGGATCCAAACAGTAATTTCAAGTCCATTTTCAAAAGTCTTACTCCAGTAAATAATTATAGTAACTTTACATTGATTCTGTGCAGTAAATGTCAGCAAAAATATTTTACATACACCACACTGAAAGCTAATTTGAATTGCAAATATAAATAGTTTTCATTCATTTTGTTCCTAGAAAACAATTTCAACTAATGTTTTTTAATATATATATATATATTATAGGTTTTTAAAACAGATTTATATCTCAAAAGGATAGAATTATGCTAATTATGATGTAATTAATATTTAGATCAATAAGTTATGGTCAAAGACATCTAGTCTCCTGGCACTTTAAACCACAAACTCATTGGGTGACTGTGAACATGTCTGTTATACCTAGGTATCCTGTATTTTAAGATTGTTGTAAAGATGAAAAGGCTGATTATGAAAATATTGGAAAGCACTTCTTCTTGGAGCATAGGGATAGTGAAAATACAATAAATAAAACAGTGTTCCTTTACTTCTTTTCCTTGAAAATCCACTTTCCAGAACAGCCAGGAATTGAATATATTCCAAAGGTGTTAAATGCAAGGGATATGAATGGCATCAGACTTCTGTGTGCTGGATCTGAACATTGGATGTCATCTAATTGCACATCTAGGGTTCCTGGAGGCTCTATAAATAATAAAATTGTAAACAAAACTATTATCATAGTAGTGTTTTTCACAGGCTAGAATGTTGCTAGATTTTATCTTTCTTTGATTGCTTTTGTGCTTTTTATTTCTTATAAATCAGGGGTTCAGAAAGTTCATTTTTTGCCCATACAGTGGGCAGGACAGAGGTTTTTTGGGGGAGTGGGAGTAGATTTTAGTATTTGCAAAGAGACAAAATGGTTATTCAAAGTCTTACAGGACTTTGTTATCATCTTCAACTTTTAAACCATTCTAGAAAGAGACTCTAGAAAGAATTCAGAGAAAAGCAACAGAAATGATTAGGGGACTGGAGGCTAAAACATATAAAGAACGGTTGCTGGAATGGGGTATGTCTAGTTAGATGAAAAGAAGGATTAGTGGTGACATGATAGCAGTTTTCCAATATCTCAGGGGCTGCCACAAAGAAAAGAGAGTCATGCTATTCTCCAAAGCACCTGAGGGCAGAACAAGAAGCAATGGGTGGAAACTAATCAAGGAGAGAAGCAACTTAGAAATAAGAAGAAATTTCCTGACAGTTAGAGCAATTAATCAGTGGAACAACTTGCCTCCAGAAGTTGTGAATGCTCCAACACTGGATGTTTTTAAGAAGATACTGGACAACCATTTGTCTGAAGTGGTGTAGGGTTTCCTGCCTAAAGAGGGGATTGGACTAGAAGACCTCCAAGGTCCCTTCCAACTCTGTTATTCTTCTTTTTAAAAATTTTTAAAACCTTTATTGAAAATTATAAACTTTAAAATACAAATACCTTGAAAAATAGTTTTGTATAAGTTACAATCTTTTTTGACAGTACTAACATAATCATTTGTTATTCAAATACATTTTATACATTCCTAATTATTCCTATATCTATACATCTATGTTTCTAAGCTATATATTTCATGTTCCTATTATTTATCCATTGATGCCAGTTTTCCAAAACTGTATAATATTCTGAGTCTTCGTTGTCCCTTAACTTCAATGTAAGTTTATCCATCTCTGCAATCAAAAATCTTTTGGATTATCAAGCAGTCTGTCGGCATGGTATCACTAAAAAAAATGTTTCCAACATTGTATGAGTGCTATTCTTGCTGCTGTAATTATGTGTATAATTAAATGTTATCTTTTTTGTATACCAACTCTGTTATTCTATTCTATTCTATTCTATTCTATTCTAAAACCTATCCCAAACTTGATGCCACCCACTTGTTAATGCAATTCTGGATAATACAAGTAATGCACTCATGCTATCAGTAATTTATTTGGTTCTGCATATTTCAAAACTTTTGTACTTGAGAGAAATGATGATCTATTAAGAGTAAGAAAGATGGAGGAAAAAACTGAATTTGGATATAAAATTGAACAAATTTGGTAAAATAATAAATTGATAATTAGGTTTATGTCTCTCTTACGTTATATACTAATATTATAATTTCTAGAATTTATTATATGGAACAGAATGCAATATATTGCATTTCTAAGTGTTTTTCATATAAGCAGCATCTAGATTTAGATTTGCTTAATTTTAGTGTGACTGCAGTATTATGTAGCTTCAGGCCATACAAAGTTAAGATATCTAAAGCAACTCAGATTGGGAACTCACTGGAGATTTATGTGGTGGAGCTTTCAATAATCCACCTGAATCATTTACAGCATTGACAAGCTGTAAGAAAAGAGGAGTGATCTTCTGTATTAAATATATAATTCCAGCAAAACAAATTTAAACAGATGATGAGGGAAGAATCTTGATGGTGGAAATTATGAACAATTCAAAGAAAATACTTTTAATATATGCCCCCAATGACAAACAAGATGAATTTTACAGAAAGGTACATAGGAAAATAATTGAATTGGACTATGCTGATATTAGTATGATGGGAGATTTTAATGGAATTGTAGATCAAAATCTGGACTATAAAACAGAAAAAAAATACAAAGATACAAAGATAAATGGAAAACCGCTACCCAAAGCCTTTTTTTAAATGACAGATGAAATAAATCTTAGAGATGTTTGGAGAGAAAGAAATCCTACCAAAAACAATATACTTTTTATTTAAATAGACATTTATCATACTCCCGAATCGACATGATGTGGGCCACAACAGAATTGATTTGTAAGATACAGGAACTTGAAATTGAAACAAGTACTTGGGCAGATCATAATTCAATTATAATTAAATGGAAAGGACAAAGAAAGAGATCCAGATGGACATTAAATAATACGATAGTAAAAGAGAAGGATTTTGTACAGAAAATGGAAAAAGAATTGGCCTTTTTCTTTAAAGAAAATAGAAAGGAAGATACATCGATGCAGAACCTTTGGGATACAATGAAGGTTTATACTAGAGGTTTGATAATAGTCTATACAAGAAAGTGAAATATAAAGAAAAGACAACTTTAGACAGCTTAGAGAATGACTACAAGGCCCTTGAAAAAGAGCTACAGAATTCGCCACAAAAAAAGAATATCAAAATAAAAATGGATATAAATAAACACAAAATGGACTTACTGGAAAAAGAGGAATTAGCATAAAAAATTAGAGGAGCTAAACAGAACTATTTTGAAAATGCTAATAAACCAGGCAGATGGTTGGCATACAAATTGAAAAAAGAAAGAGAATCAAAGAAAATATTGCAATTAAAAAACAATCAAGGGCAGATTTGCTATGGAATGGTAGAGAAGAAGAAAATGATACAAGATTACTATGGTAAGCTGTATGAACAAGAGAATCTAGAAGAGGGAGGAGTTAAACAATACTTACAAGAAACCAATCTTCCCCAGTTACCTAAAGAAATGGATACAATACTAGAAAGTAGAATAACTATGATGGAATTAACTGAAGCACTTAAAAAACAAAATAACGGTAAGGCTCCAGGCCCAGATGGGCTGCCTGCAGAATTCTATAAGACTTTTCAAGATTTGTTGTCCATTCCACTATTGGAAGTTATGAATGAGACGGTGTCAGAGAGTAGGGTACTCAAATCATGGTCAGACGCATATATTACGTTCCTACCCAAAGAGGAGACTGATTTATAACAAATTAAGAACTATAGACCCATCTCCTTGCTGAATTCAGACTATAAATTATTTGCTTCAATACTAGCAGAAAGACTTAAAAAATATTTAAATGGTTTTATTCACACCGACCAAAATGATTATTCACACTTTACCAAAAAGACAAATTAAAGATAACATGAGAATAATTTTGAATACATTGGAGTATTATGAGGCGCACCCTGAAAAACAAATGGCTTTGATCTTAGATGCCCAAAAAGCATTTGACAACATGAACAGGCGATTTATGTTTTTACAATTGGAAGATGAATTTTGGTAAGAAATTCACATAAGCCATTCGAACTATATACTATAAATAAACAGCAAAGATAATGATAAATGGAGAATTGATGGACTCCATTGAAATAAAGAAAGGTACAAAACAGACTTGTCCATTATCACCCTTACTTTTGTCTTAACATTAGAAGTATTAAATAGAAAGATTAGAGAAGAAAAAGAAATAAAAGGAATGAAAATCAAAAAAGAGAAATATAAATTATAAGCATTTGCAGATGACTTGGTTTTAATTCTCGAGGATCCACTTGAAATCGCATCTAAATTGATTGAGAGAATAGAGGAATATAGGAATGTAGCTGGTTTGAAAATAAATAAAGAGAAAACAAAAATTTTGACAAAGCATATTGTTGCAGCAGATTTGAGGTTTGCAATCTACTTATGAAAGACCAGGAGTCGAGATCACGATGGTGCGAGAGAAACAAGTTTATTTGATGCATTGAGTTCAGCATGCTCACACACCAAAATCTGAACTGCCTGGGCTCTGCCCAGGATGCTACTTTTATGCCGTGTTCCACACTGTGCATTCTCAAGGCGTTTCCATACACGAGACAAGCATGACATTTCGAAAAGGAGAAGTTCATTTTGGAGTGTTAGCTGTTTCACCTCTGTTCTATCTCTCACCCACGCCTGGCTTCCTGTGCCCCTCCTTTACAGGGTCTTGCCACACTGTTAAGCAATATTTTAATACTTATGAGGAAGTTGGAGAGAAAGTTCACTCAAACTAAAAGTCATAGTTGGAACTCCAGGGCACTAGAATGAAAAGCCAAGCTAATATGAATTTATAAGGTCCATTCTATTAAGATCACCTAACCTGGCCAGCCACTGGTGGGTTTACCTGTGCACCCCCTCCTGCATCAATATAACATCAAGACAAAAGGAAGAATTGGCAGAAGCTTTGGAGATCCAAGTTACAAACAAGGTTAAATATTTAGGGATATATTTAACTGCAAGATGTAGCACTCTTAAAGAGAATAATTATTATAAACTGATGAAAAAATAATTTAAAAACTATATGGGCATTTACTAGAGGTTAAGCTAAAAGAAGAACATGTTAAAGAACCTGTTCTGACCCCTTCCTCCATCCAGTAATGAATGCCGAGACAAGCTTAGTTGGAATACCACAGCACTTTATTAGCAGGAAACATAAACCTTGGTGGCTGAAAGCCCAAGCATAATAAACAGATAAGAACCTTGGCAGCAACTCAGACTTCCACAGAGGCAGATAACAGCTTCTCCAGCATTAAGAATGAAGTTGAATCCTGCAAACCAGACTTCTCCCAGAGTCTCTCCTTAAATACAATCTTGAGAGGAACCTAATTACAACCACCTGGGTCCAATTATCTTTTGTAACTGTGTAGCTGTTCTCTCTGTCAATCTGCCTGGTGCTGCCGGGCATTCAGAACCACCTCCCTTTCTCCTCATCACCACTCTAAAGCCTGATGTCAGAGCACACTCCCTTAGGCTCTCACCCCTGCTCCATGCCTCAGGGGCCTCCTGGTGGCCAACCAGCCTCTCTGCGCCCTGCTCGGAGTCAGAATCCTGTTCAGAGTCCTCCACTTCTTCCAGAGCCGACTTCATAAGGCCCCTTGCTGGCGGAGTCTGTTTGCAGCTCCAACGGCTCCTGCTGGGCCACAACAGAACCTATGATAGCTTGTGGGAAAAATTTTGGACATGGGATTGAACTAGAGAAGTGGGAGAAATTGAGGTCCCAAAATTATAAAATGACAATGTCAATAGCTTATAAGGAAAATTTGTATAAGATGTTTTACAGGTGGCATCTACCCCCAAAGAGAATAGCAAGAATGTTCAAAAACAAATTGAAAAAGTGTTGGAAATGTCATCAGACACCGGGATTATACTACCACATATGGTGGACTTGCACAGAAGTTAAAAGGTATTGGACTAAAATCCACATGTGGTTGGAAAAAATGACACAGAAACATATAGACTTTAAACCAGAGGGTATTATACCAGATACATACAATAAAGACTTGAAATACTTGATCGTAAATATTTTAACGGCAGCCAGAATTGTATTTGCAAAATATTGAAAAAATGAGAAAATACCAGTGCAGGAGGAAGTTATTCGAAAAACAATGGAATATGCTGAAATGAGTACGTTGACATTTGAAATCAAAGAACAAGAAGATGAACAATTTTTTAAGATTTGGGATTTGTTTTATCAATGGATACAATTATCACAATCTTGAATTGTAATAATAGAATGTGATATGAGATATTATAAAGACATATTACTTTTATATAGATATAATGGAATATTGGTATATATGAATTGAATATACAGATTCTATAGATTTATAACAAAGTAATGGAATATTGGTATATATATATGAATTGAATATTTAGAATATCTTGTTTAAAATGAAGAAATAATACTTGTAGTTGATTATATGAGATACAATGATAAAGATGTATTTATATATATTTGATATATTTCATAATTTTACAATATAATTGAAAGTAATGATATATAAATAATCATTTTTTTGTTTTTAGTTTTATATATACTGCAAGGAGTATTAAAATAAGATTGATGATACCATAAAGATATGTTATTACTTAATAGATTTATAATGATGTAACAGATAGCATATATATGAATTTAATCTTTAAAATACCTGTTTAAAAAGAAGAAATTATAAGAGTAAATTGAATATATGATTTACAATGATAATCAATGTAATTAACATATAGTGGGTTGATAATTACTGATTTTATATGCAATTGAAAGCGGTGATTCACAAATGTTTGTGACCAAATGTCATGCTAAATAGATATGTAATTGATGGTATATTTTTATGTATGTTTTTGTTTGTTTTAAAATTTTAAAAAAAGAATCCACCTGAATAGAAAAGGAAGCTGAATGAATAAGGGGAAAAGGTGGAAAAATTCAAAGAAAGTGAGAAGGCAAGGTTGATTAGCATAGCAAGGAGACTCAGAGATATGTTTGAAATAGTTGACATGTGGAAACTGTCTCAGAACATAGAAACGAGTGTTTGATTTGACCCTGGATACTTTTTAATTCTGGACCTTTGGTAAACGCTTCAGGACAAAACATGGTTCTCTTGTTATAAGAATAGAACAATAGGAAAGTATGACAATAGGAAAATGTTTAAGGATTCCCATTTAGACACATGCAAAGTTTCTTTTAAAGGGTGCAGAATCCTGAAAAAAATAATGTATGCCAATACTATAATGTTCTGGTTCAGCCACTTTTAAGGACATTTCTATGTAACTTAAGCAATTGCACAATGAACATTTTTTGAAATGACAGCTGTTCATGGTCCTGATTCTCAATGTGAATAAAAAATATAATTTTTATGTATTTCTACAGGAGTGATTTCCCAATTGTGTCATACCCACTTGAATTTTTATAAGGCAAGAAGAAAAATCCAACTTACCAGTCTAATTAATGCATAGTAGAAACGAGAAATTTAAAATTCATTGAAAACTACATGTAGTAGTAGGGAAGATTGGGCAGCTTTTTATAATACTAAAGCTTAATTATTAGGAATGAATCATTTTCATGAAGAAGTGGTATTTTAAACTAGATTTGAAAAATGATTTATTCCATATAACATACAGTTGCTTTTATTTTACTAATCACAACAACCTCCATGCCCTTTGCATTTCCTTCACTGTTGAAAGCTCATGAAATATTTGGTAAATTTAGTTTGCTCCAAGCTAAGACACTTGTACTTAGTTTCTAAGCAGACCTGATAGAAAGGTTTCACGAAGCTGCATGAAAATTAAATTAATAAGCAGGCAAGATAAAAAGAGAGGCTGGTTTTGTTCCTTCTGTCATTTTTTTCTTGACATGTTTTAAAAATGTCTCTCTCGGAAATTGGAGAGATAAAAATAACACATCTTTAGATGTGAAGACATCTGAAACCTCCTGCTAAACATGGACAAACTTATTTTGAAAGAAAAATTGTTACTTTGATAAATAGACTACACTAGATTAGAATAACATAGTTGAAATGGACCTTGGAGGCTTTCTAGTCCAATCCTCTGGTCAGAAAGAAACCCTAGCCCGTGATGGTGAACCCATGGCAAGCGTGCCAGGGGTGGCACAAAGCACCCTCTCTATGGGCATGCGAGCCATTGCCCCAGTTCAGCTCATGCACAGGTGCTTCCCACTTCCCACTGGTTTTTGGGTCTCTGTGGGGGCAGGGTGTGTGCAGGGGACCCACATGTACATGCACAGGGGGTGGGAATATGTGGGGGCCAGATCGCATGTATGGGGGTGGGGTACATGCACAGGGGCCACATGCACATTGCATTTTGGGGTTTCAGGTGCATTTGTGTGTGCGCGCATACACACACATACACACACACACACTTTAGGTACTTGGTCCGGAAAAGATTAGCCATCACTTCCATATACCATTTCAGACAAATGGTAATCCAACATTTTCTTAAGAACTTCCACTGTTGGGGCATTCATAACTTCTGGAGGCAAGCTGTTCTACTGATTAATTGTTCTAACTGTCAGGAAATTTCTCCTGAGTTCTAAGTTGCTTCTCTCCTTGATTAGTTTCCACCCTTTGCTTCTTGTCCTGCCCTCTTGTGGTTTTGGAGAATAGCTTGACTCCTTCTTCTTTGTATTAGCTCCTGAGGTATTGGAACATTGTTATCATGTCTCCCGTAGTCCTTCTTTTCCTCAAACTAGACATACCCAATTCCAGCAACCATTGTTTATAAGTTTTAGCCTTCAGTCCCCCAATCATCTATGTTGCTCTTCTCTGCATTCTTTCTAGAGTCTCAACGTCTTTTTTACATTGTGGCGACCAAAACTGAATGCAATAGTCCAGGTGTGGCCTTACCAAGGCATTATAGAATGGTATTAACACTTCATGCGATCTTGATTCTATCCCTCTGTTTATGCAGCCTAGAACTTGGCTTTTTTGGCAGCTGCTGCACACGGCTGGCTCATATTTAAACAATTGTTCTCACTACTTTAGCAGATGTTTATAAGGAACAGGATCAGAGGCTCCACAGTGTCTCCAATATCAGACTCTGTTTTGCTAAATCCTCTTCCTATGGCTGTTCTTCCTTTGTCAACTAGAAGCAGGAATATAGGAAAGAAAGTGTGTAAGCAGAAATAGAAATGGTGCTTCTCCTTTTTCACTTTGGCTCATCCTGTAACTTTTTGTAAAGCAGAGGGCAACAATTAAGGAGGCAAAGGCAATGTCATCACCAGGTAGTACATACATAGCTTGTTGTAATAATTAGGTAAATGAAGGTATCAAACCATACTGAAAATTCAGGATTTTGGAAGTTGCATAATGACTTTTGGGACAAAGGTATTTGTGCATCTATGTGTGAGTGTCTAGCAAAGCTAATTATTCTTAATTTGCACTGGCAGTATCAAATTACAACACAACAAGTTAAAAAAAGCCTGTATATGTAAGGAGTTTGTCTATCACAAGCTAGAAAACAAAGATTGCATCATGAACGTGCATTTGTTTTTAAAAAAATATAATAATCTATTCGCACTCTTATTTATCTTTCAGGAGATTTCTGACCTTGGAGTCTCTGGCATTTACTGTACTTGGCCATCAATAGAGAGGACTACAGTAAAAAGTGGTAATTTGTTACCTTCTTTCTACCTTTTGTCCTGTTTTAATCTTTCCAGTTTTATTCTTATTGTTAGATAATGGATTGGATAGAAGGAATGGCAGAGAATTGGGAGATTTTGGGGGTTGAATTTCTATCCCAGAGTATTTATTCTGGATCCCCATTTTTTTTCTTTTTTCCCATTTCATTATTGTGTATGTTAGAAAAAGTAGAGCTATGTGCAATTCTACAGGGTTGGTATTTCTATGGAAACCATTGTTAGATTTCATCCTTCAAGCCTAAAAGATGTATAACCACTTGAAGGAGAACATTATTTATTTTTCCATAAATAAAAATATACCCCATGATCCTGTGATCCTTGGCATGCAGCTCATAGGTTACAAGTGCAGTCTTCAGCAAAAGTTACAAATACTGTATTGTATTGTGGGATGACCAATGGGCCAGTCCTGTAACTTAGAGCTCTGAAATATGAAACTGCCAGGCAGTTTGTGGTGGGACTGGAAATCTCCACCGTAGAGGGAAGTATATGAAACTCGCAACTTTGCAGGAGGCACAACATGCAAGAAGTAGTGCAGCCCTTGCCGGCTGGAATGAGGTAATGGTGCTGTTGCAGTAAGGGGGGGGGGGTTGTGGCACAGGCGGGCTGATGCAATGGGTATCAGCAATCCACGGCTATTGGTTCTTTTCTAGGCTTCTGATATTTCCTGATGCTCCAAGAGCTTTGAAAAATATAGTTCAGTTCTGAGATCATGTCCACCAGCTCCTTCAGAACTCGGGTAATCTATCTGGTCATGGCAATTTGAACTCATCGAAAGTTGATAGGTGTTCTCTTACCATTTTCTTGCCTACTTTGACATTCCTATGTAGTCTCTTTTGATCTTAGGATATTTTAGGGTATGAGGGAAGTGGGTGCATAGTTCTGATTGATCAAACAACTGGGCAGTAGATATATAAAACAGAAGAGATTAAGCAGAAAATGTGATACTTCTCTTTAAATTAAAATATTCTGACTATATCTAAAGAAGCTTCTTGAAACAGCAAAGGACAGGATGGACTCAAAATGTCCCAAAGAAATAGGTTTAACTTTGACTGATAGTTGTGCTTTGCTAAAAATCTGAAGTCTTCTCTAGTGTATTTTCCATGTTAATTTCTACATTAGTGCTCATGACAAATTGTCAGTGTAACTATTCATATTTATTTCACTTTCTTTTGCCATTAATTTTCTTAACTAGCTACCAGTGTTAAGGCCAGCAGGATCTGCATTTGCTGCTCAGCACATTCAGGTATTATTTGAGTTATGCTATGATTATAATGAGCATTCATCATCCTTTCAGTCATACCAGTTCTTCAGTGGAGAAGTTTCTTTTCATTGAATGGCATCAAAGGGAATGAATTTATGATCTCTAGAAAACAGTCAAAAGCACTTCCCAACCAAGGTTATCTTTCCTATCTGAAAACTTCCTACAGTGTCAAAACCACTACTGTCAACCCATTAGAAATTTCCATTTTCAGCATAATTACCAATGCAATGATGTCTGCCCTTGTTACAGGAATCCAAAGTAATCTGCATCATTTCAAGTGTCTTCTTAAATTTCATTTTATTTGTGCTGAGTCCAATATAATATTTCAAAACTTTTTCAGACATTTTTCTTTGATTAAAGGTAGTCCCTTAACTATGGTAATTGGGACCAGAACTCTATTGTAAGTGACACAGCTTTAAAGCATAATGTCATATGACCATGCCAACTGACAACAGCTGTTGTGAAAGATCCAGTTGCCATCATTGGGTGAATCTCAAAGGTGCAATCATGTACTTATCATTGGCAGGCTTCTACCAGCTTCCCCATTGATTTTGTTGATCTGATGCCAGGAGAGAAGAATTCAAATGGTGATTGTATGACGTGGGATACTGTAACATTGTAATTGCAACATGGTTTCCAAATGCCTGAATCACAGATGACTAAACAGCCATAATTTTGAGCTCCCAATGTAAATATCTCTTGTTCAGCACTGTCCTAATATTGGATGGTTGCTGGATGAATGATATTTCAACGAGAACGATTTCAGTATTTGGTATATTGTAATGTATGCAACCTCCCACCCAGTGGTGGGTTTCAATTATTTTTTGAACTGATTCTGTGGGTGTGGCCTATTTTGTGAGCTTGGCTTGGCAATCCTGTGACCTGGCAGGTATGGCCAACTTGAATCACTCATACACACTCAGTCACATGACTACCACTCCCAAGTCATGTGGCAAATTTTTTGGGGACTCCTATGAAAGGGGGGAATAGAGGGGAAAACCTCCCAAAAATAGACAACTGCAGGATTAAGGGCTGAAATTAAGGAGATCGGAAAAGGCAGGATAGAGAGGAATCCATAGAAAGCTATCACATGCTGGTGAAAGAACTTTGAGAGATGGGAGGAGGCACAACAGAGGGGAATCCAGTAGAAAGCTATCACACGCTGGGAAAAGAACTTTGGGAGAACGGACGAGGCAAGACAGAGAGGAATCCAGTAGAAAGCTATCACATGCTGGGGAAGAACTTTGGGAGAATGGAGGAGGCAAGACAGAGGGGAATCCAGTAAAAAGCTATCACACGTGGGGAAAGAACTTTGGAAGAAGGACGAGGCAAGACAGAGAGGAATCCAGTAGAAAACTACCACATGCTGGGGAAAGAACTTTGGGAGAATGGAGGAGGCAAGACAGAGGGGAATCCAGTAGAAAGCTATAACACGCTGGGGAAAGAACTTTGGAAGAAGGACGAGGCAAGACAGAGAGGAATCCAGTAGAAAACTACCACATGCTGGGGAAAGAACTTTGGGAGAATGGATGAGGCAAGACAGAGAGGAATCCAGTAGAAAGCTATCACACTCTGGAGAAAGAACTTTGGGAGATCGGAGGAGGCATGGCAGAGAGGAACCCAGTAGAAAGCTATCGCACGCTGGGGAAAGAACTTTGGGAGATCAGAGGAGGTACGACAGAGGAATCCAGGACAAAGCTACCACACCCTGGGAAAAGAACATAGGGGAATCCAGGACAAAGCTATCACACTCTGGAGAAAGAACTTTGGGAGATCGGAGGAGTCATGACAGATAGGAATCCAGGAGAAAACTTCTGGGCTTGCCGCTGCTGTCTGGTGGATTGTGCCGCTGGACCTCTCCATGTTTCTCCATTCACCACCTCCACTCCCAGGTATGGGACTTGATACCGAATTGGGTTAGGATAGCGCGGACAGGCAGGGGGTGAGCGAGTGATGGAGCGGCTTCCGGACAGGCGAGGGTGAGCAAGGAGCAACAGGGCCTGGGCAGGAGTTCCGGAAGTTATTTCCGGGTCCACTGGTCGAACCTCCTCTCACCGGATTGGTAAATTTCACCATCTGGTTCTCCCAATCCGGTGTGAACCGGCAGAAACCCCCCACTGCTCCTACCCCAAAAAAACACATGCATGCACTGTAATTAGGCCTGTGTTTTTCTTACTATAGGAAGGAGAGAAAAAAATATTTTTCTGATGATGTGCAGAAAAAAAGGAAAAAAGTCACATGTAGTTTGGAGTTGTACAAATCCTTCCAAGTAGGAGTTTTCAAAGTTTTGCAATCTGTTCTTGGCTCTCTCCATGTGTTACCTTTTGTAGAATTTTTATTATAATATTAATACAGAAAAAAACTAACAACTAATATCTAGAATGGTAAATGAAAATGAAAGGAAACTGAAAAAATCAAAAGTACAGAAATAAAATAAAAGAATTATACAAATGTGACTTCTGGTACTTTTACAGGAGTTAAAATATAAATACAAAATAACCTTTTATTCTATGATTTCAACTCTTTCAATTCTATGATTACATCTTCTCTGTAATCAATATTTTTATTCTAATCTTCCAAACCATAGATCATTTTTCCCTGTTTATTGCAAAAAGTCAGCAAAGGTTTTGTAAATATCAGTAGATTTTAGACAATGTCCTATCTCTAATAAAAGCAGTCAATATGACCATCCTGTGAAAAAACAAAAAGAGGATTTTTGAAGCTTGAAGTAGGAAATGAGAATACAAGATAGGAAAGTTAGAGAGAGTTTGAAAGTACTGGCATTGAGGCAGATGGAAAGGACTCATGAATGCCTGAAAATGGGACATCGTGTATCAAGAAATCTCAAGAGACAAAGCAGTGATAGAAACGATTGATGATATAATAGTAGTGGCTACAGTATATTCTCCAGCAGCTTATTTTCCAATCAAATTCACTCCAATTGTCTTATATTACAGACCCCATTATTCATGCTGGGGATCATGAGAAATAGGGACTAGCCCTTACAGAGAATGGCCCTTGAAGAAGATTGGCAAGAGATTTAATTCCAAATACATAATCAGATGCCATTTAATAGTAAACAATGTGAGATTGTGTTCCAGAACCTCATTTGAACTAATGAGGAAAAGAATGACATGACCTTTTAAAATTTTTGCGTGTTGGAATTTGTTGTTTCCCTAAAATGCAGCCTCAAGAGAGCTTTAAGGGTATCCTGTTGATGTGGTCCATACATAAATAATTAAATTTTCTTGTCACTATTCTATGATTTTGGTTTGGTCTGTTCTGTGCTGAAAGGAAGAAAAGACTGGGAGAAACCCACCATCTATTTGTAATATATTAATATGGATAACATTTACTAGGATTGTTCTAACTCTGCAGGGGGAAAAAACCCTTTATCTCTAACTGATGAAGTTAAAATTGAAATGTTTGAATGTTCAATCAATAATCTTCTACTAGACACAAAATAACCATAGAACCTATTGAATTTGATGACCTGAATGTGGTCAAGTATGACACCTAGAGGCCACACATTCTGCATCTCTGCAAACATGCCTTTTATTATTGATTTGTCTAATACTTACCATTTTAGTCATTTTAGGAGACAGTTAAGTATGTTTACCATATTTCGTTAGAGAAATTATACTTTCCAGTTTAAAATATATAACAAGAATATAATTGTTCTTTCTTTTCTTCATCTTAAATTACTGCTGGTAATAATGACGATATTCCAAGGAATCACTTGGACATACTACTTAAAATTTTAACAGGGTTCAAGCTGATATTCCAACCAGAGAAAGCACATTCCTATATGTAGTTTGAGCCAAACAATTACTGGGTTTCTGTATATACATATTGAGGAACAAACCTAACTAGGGTGGTTTTTAAGAATCTCACATTTCCCTCTACAATTGGGAGAAGAGTAACTCCAAATAACAAGCTGAATAAGTGTTTATTGGATGTTTGCTTTAATAATTCATGCAAAGATGAAATGAACCAAAAGATTAATATTACATTGTTGCATCAAGTAAAATTAAATTCAATTGGGAAAAAGTCAATTTGTGGCAGCAAATTGTATTTCTATTTTTATGGTGAAGGGAGGAATTGAACATGATGCTTCTTTCGAAAAACTGTCCTGGGAAAAACTTGCATCCTGAGAATATTTATTCATAAAATCCTATTTGATGCACCAATGCCCCCTTCAAGTTACTGCGTCTTTTACATATCTCAGAACCTGACTGAACCCAGATTAATCGTATTTAGCAAAACAATGGGAATTAAATTACTCATAATAGATTAATTTCAATAAGTTTACTATGGTTATTTCTTAAACCATTTTTTAAAATAATATTGTGTATCATAGCATCCCTGAGAAACTAAGCCAATTCAGATAAAGAGTAATATAAAACAGTTTTTCAGGGATGCTATCAGCAGTGGAATTCACCTACCTTCCCTCCCTGTTCTCAAATGTGAGTGCAAGTGCATGCTCAGAAGGTCACACATTATGTCAGGGATGATGGGTGGAGCCTCCTGCAGCCACCACTAATGGTTCGCTTGAACCGCAGAGAACTGGCTGAATACCACCTCTGGATGCTATCAAACAAAAATTAATTCAAAAAATGGGTTCAAATATAACACATAATTCTGTAAGTAGTCTGAGCCAATCAGTATGTGGATTTTCACATAATACAATTTACATTTTTGTAAATTTAGACAAGCATAAAAAGCTCATGGAATTAAAAGAATATTGGTAGTCAGGTAACCAATGAGGCAAAAAGACACTGTGATGTCATAATGAAATGAAAACCAGTCAAGATTGTCTCGTCACTACTGCCAGTATGAGTTATCCTAGTTTGTGTGTGTAATTCAAAGAAAGGAAACTCATTAGTCAGCTGGGAACTATAGGGCAAATATGGAGATATGTTAATTTTAATTTATATGATTGAAGAATCATGGAAAATGTAAGTTTTTAAAATTTAACGTTATATTGTAAAAAAGAAACATATAGTATTTTAGAAATCAGTCTGTTTGTTGATCTTGAACAGTAGTTTATTTAATATTGGGACTTTCTAATTGCATGACAATACTTCCTCATAATCTATAACTTGTACATTGACAGTATCTTACCATTAAACTATATGAGTTTCTACCACAGTACTATTTTGCCTAAATCTTACAATGTGAGAATTTTTATAAAATTTTGTTATCTAATCATGACTTGTAAACAAAATTGTTGAGAGTTCAGTAGATTTTATTAGAATTATTGTATTACAGTTCTCCTATAATGCAAACTATTTCA